>NW_008238330.1:4043752-4122777 GCF_000691975.1 Corvus brachyrhynchos | reverse complement strand
AGCAGGAGTGTAAGTTTAAGGAGTGTTGTCTACAACTTCATGCATGTTTTTAGAAGAACAGGTTTATTGTAATTGGATAAAACTAATTTTTCTTTTTTTTCTTTGGACAACTCTGTCTGAGAATTGAAAGCTGTTTTCCTCCTCACAGCTTCATAAAAAAATATAGACAACTTGCTGTTCTAAAATACATTTGAGTCAAACACAGAAGAACACCTAGCAGTTTTGGACCAGTGCATCCTTACTTTAGACACTGAAGGCATGGTTGCACTTCAGCCAAAGGTACTTTTGTCTGTCATACATTCATACATAAATGGCATGAACCTGCTAGAGTACTACTCATCAGTGTAACACCTCATGAAGCTCAGTGTGGAATACGAAAATTATCCCTTAACCTTGGTAAGGAATACAGTCAGGCCATTTGCCTATACTTAATCCAGCATTCCTATATCATTCCGCGGCAGCAACATCCAGTATTCCCATAATACACTGATAGAAACACACAAGTAATAATGACTAACCTGAAGCTACTTTGGGTAAGGAAAGCTGCCACTATCAAGTAGCAAAGAACTGAAAGGAAACATTTCACCTCAGCCTATATGTAAGAATACACAACTTCACCGCTATCTACAAAGAGATCCTCTGACTCTCCTTATTTCATCTTCCTCCACTGCTCTCCACAAATATTTTTTTCATGCTGTTCCCTGCTGCTGAAGAAAATAGGTTTCCTTTCAGCTTTGCCTTCCAAAGGAAACTCCCTCCTGATATCTCAGGTCTGTAACATACAGCTCTTGCAGAATGCTGGAAATGGCTGGGTGTATTTTCTGGCCTCTGCAACCCACAGCTAGTTGCCTGAATGATCCATCTCTTCGTGTTTTCTGAGGTATAAGCTTCTTCTCACTTTGCCTTTTGAAGAATAAAGATCCAGCAATGGAAAAGGTAGGTTTCTCTGGAAACTTAGAGGCAGAGACATGTAGTATTTATTCCTCCCAGCTCTCACAACAGACAGCAATTCATGGCACTAGTGCTTTTATCACACCTTAACGAATCTTAGGCTTTACTGAAGGAGACAATTCCTGCAGAAAAGTGATTACAAGAGGATCTCAGCTACTACTAAAACAAAATGCACTGAAAAAAATCATCATACACATTTGAGTTCTCAGAAACTGAAAGCATATGAAAAGTCCTAAAACTAGTTTAAACCTAAAAGGCCATTTCACAGTGTAAAAGGACTAGGCTCATGATTTTTTAAAACTTGTCTTTTTGTGCTACTCTTGTTAATATTGTTTCATAGGATGCTCAATTACAGGCACAGAGTTTTATCATTGGAGAATGCACTCTTAATGTCTTTACATTCATGAATTTTGCACAGAAACATTCTGTGACTTTTCCTTCCTGTCAGCTTTATAAAATTTCTGAGAATCTAGAGAATTTCTCTACCACACAGGCAGCTGGAATATTGAGCCTGAAGGGTTACCAGCTTGTGGATAAACTCATCTGGTACCTTCACAACCTAGCTAGGAGAGAGCTGAAGTTTTAAACACAATTTATTAGACTTTCGTTTGGCTCCTTTCATATTCCCCCACCTTCTACATATGCTTTGCTTGAGTAATGATTTGGGTTTTCCTGATTTGTTGCCAAACTGACTCAGAAGAATGACACCATGTCAGGCTTCAGATAATGGATGAAGTAGAAATGCAGAAAAAGATGCTAAAAAGTAAATATTTTGTTAAAGTCCACTAAAATCTCAAAGGTTTTTCAAATATTCACATTCATAGGATAGGATTTCAATTGATGTATTTCCCATCTGTCTGCATATTTGTACATTGTAAGAGTCTGCATGTCAAAATAAGAAGAATGTGATTATGCTAGTGTTTTTTGATATATTAATTACAATATAATCCAATATAATAATGATCAGTTTGTGAAAAAGAAATTAATTACTCTCTTAGGATTATTTTTCAAAGTGCAATATGTTTCTCATAATGATAAATAATCATGATGAACCTCTGTGTTTAATTTATTTATTGATACTAAATATTTGATTCTAAGGGACAAAAGTTAGTAAAATCCTAAAAATATTCTGTCTGCATGAGGAGATATGTATATTAAACCCATCAGATTTGGCTACATTATGCATATGGTACATGGCTTTTTCCATCATAGTTACTATTCTGAAAATAATTTTAAAGACTGATTATGGTGGCATGGGACAAGAAATGCAACTCAGCATATTTTCAATGAGAAAACAACTTCCTAATGTTTGCTTTTACAACATTAAAATTTGATTAAGGTCATTCCTAATTTAAAAAAAAATATATATCAAAACCAACAAACTCAGCACATCTTTTTAATGTCCTTCTACAGCCCAAAACATTTTACCAATGCTGAAATACGAAAGGATGAGCTAAGCACTTACCCAGAACCATGTCCCATTTCTAAGTAGGATGGTGTATCATGCATTATTCCCACACTAATTTTGTTACTACAACAGAATTTGAAATTATCCTTTCACTGAGCCATAAAGAGTAAAACAGCCAGATCTCTGAGCTGTAATGTTTTTTCCTTGCCTCAAACAAGAGGAGAAAGGAGAAGAGGTAAAGTCTGAACACATTCTTATAAACCTTCTGCAGGGCTACAACTCTTTTGCACCTTGTGTTTCAGGTGCTTGAATGACAAAGAAAGGTATCAAGGGATCCTGCTTGCTTTGGCATTGATTTTAAAGTAAACGGGATGCACAAGGTAAGGACTGTGTCCGTGTACATGCTGGGGTGCCCTCATGGAGATAGAACTCTTGGAGGGCTTAAACAGACTGGGAATAAGTGAAAACTGAAGAGATCTTTCTTTCAACATAAGAGCACTTATATCTATAGAAGCCAAGAGATTTATTCCAGTAAATTTTTATCTTGTATAATGTTCTCAACAGCCCTTGCAGGTTTGACAGTTTAGTGCCCATGACATCTCTTCCTGCAAGTCCTAAAATACCGCTCCACCTGTCTTTCGGAGTGGGACAGGTGAGAGTCCTGACACATGAGAATGAGTGACAGGTGGCATTTTCTTGTAACCTGGAGAGTCTCTCAAGAGTACAGGTGGTGGAACTCTGTTAGATTTAATCTACTAGTCATCTACCCTGGGCAGTGACAACCTTTTAAAATGTCCTATTTGAAGAATTCCTGGCGCACACACACACACAAATATTATTTTAATGAATCTGTAACACACAAAATAAAAATACACAATATTGTGAACTCCTGTTTAATCTGAAATGAGTAACGGCTTCTACTTTTGCTGCTTGGCCACAGGAATATTCATAAGACTCAACCAGTCAGAGCATGTACATCTTTTTCTACTGGATATCACTTATTTACATGCCGAAAAAATATTTATGCTATATTCCTTCTTGAGGTAGCAGTACTTCCAGTTCCAAATTAACTTCTATAATAAAAATGATCAGATTGTAAAGAGAATGGAACTGCAGATCTTAGTCAAATTTTATATCCCCAAACAGCTCTTTGCAATGCAAAAACTTCAAATACTGTGAGATAAAGTTTTTAAGTTGACAGGCTAAATCTCAAAGGATTAAATGATAACAAGTAAGGTTCTGGAGAAGGGCTTTCTGATCCCTGTTGTCACTCCCCCTCACCTGCCTTTTACATTAAATGAATATGGAATAAACTGAAAATAGAAATTCCAGAGGCAGCCAGTGAGTCCTGACAGTGCTGACAAGCACCAGACAGGCATCATTGACATGGTGTGAGCTGCTGTGAATACTCAGAGGAAAGGACCTTGCACATTCTTGGACCTTTTGCTGCTGTGCTTAGATAATCTGAAGAGTAACTTTCAAATAGCTGGGTTTTAAAAAAAGGTGTATTGCAGAGCCTTTCTCAGAAGTAGTCAGATTAAAATTCTCATTGGATTTAATTTGGCCTGAGATTTAGATTGATTTTGACTTCAGGACTGGAAGTATCATCATCACAGTCTTTCTGGGCTCTTAACTACAATGTCCAAATTTCTCCAGTTTCCAGTGTGAACTGAGGATACATGGCAGCTATCAAAGATCTCAACAACTCAAAATAACATAATACCAGTTTTCCTATGAGACTGTACTGGTTTTGAGTGGAGACAAGATGCTATTTTGGGCTTCTGTATGCTAAATGTATGAACCATTACACACAATGGTCAAAAAATTGATCTACTGCAATGTTTCATACCCAATTGCTAGTTCAGGGTGTCAGTGTAATCAGAAGATTAAGACAAAAAATTTTCATGTATGCTTATGATTATGGGTATTTAAATTCCTGGTTAAACTTATGAATGACAAAACCAGATCTGACTTAACAAGTTTTGATCCAAACTGAGCTTCAGGTATTGAATGTGGTGCTTTCTATCTATTCAGCTGTGTTGTAGTGTGTTGCAGTGGGGATACTGCAACATACATATACCAAACCAGGAGTCCTGTGGAAAGGAAATATATATGGACAGACAGATTCTTGATGGTTTCAGAGATGTTTATTTCTCCAGCCGCATGGCCGGGGCTCTGCCCAGGAACTGTTCCAGTCACGGGACCAAGGGTCCTTCTGCCCGCGCAGGGAACACAAACCAACCAATGGGAACGAGGCTGAGCAGGGGCAGGGAAGCCCCGTGTCTGTGCCCTCAGGGCCCCTCTCCCAGGGCTACACGGCAGGGGAGGGACCCCAACAGTAGTGATGTCAATTATACCCAGAAAATTAGGAATACTATTTAAGAATCCAATTTCTTTTAAATTATGAATAATACAAGGTATGTTCTTTAATTTTACACCTACTACAGTTTGCTCATCGCTTTTATGACAATGCATATCCATTTATTTGTAAATGAAAATGAATTCCACAAAAACTATTAATAGTATTAAGAAATAATTCTGCTTTGCAACACATGGGTGACATAACTGAACAGACAAATGTCTTTTCCATAGATAATTAAAATGAAAGGAAAAATTTCTCTTGTGCATGTAAAATATGCTACAAGAAAGAGCTATTAAAGGTGCTATTAATACAAAAGTAACATCAGTACTGAATGTTACTCTGTTTATCATTTAAAACATATTTCCAAAACATTACTGAATTTTTTCAAGCTTTTTAAAATTGTCTTTCTTTAGAAGTTGATGAGGATATATCCTTATGACTGGTTTAAAAAAGTTTTGCAGAAGTTGAATTTACTTTAAGGAACAAATTACAGAGCTGCATGTTTAATATAACTGTTGTTTTAAAGGAAAAAATGGGGGAAAAAAAGAACAAATCCACTACTATTGAGCCTTTAGTTAGAACTGTGTAATTCCTTTTCCCACTTGTACCTTTATATTCAATGTTGATGCTGAAATTGTTCTGAGAACACAATCTAAGGACACCATATTGGACCTCAGACTATTTCCATAAAAACAACACATACTTTAAAAGGTAAAAGTAGCTAAGCTATTTGCTTCACTTTTTTTGTACACAGCAAATGCCTGTACATAAGGAAAGCTTATTTTCTCTGCATATTTGTCAACTGGAATTTAATGCCATATGTGAAGGAATTTCTAAGGAAGCTGTAGTAACTGAGGAATAAGTAGTACATCTGTGTTAAAAAACCAAAGCAGAATAAAAGCTTCCATAAAGGGGGAAAAAAACCAGTAAAATCATGAAGTAGTAAACTAACACATTTCTTTCTAACTTCTTGCAGAGCTACCAATATAAAATATAGAACAAATATAATATTGTTAATTTTTATTTATGCATCTAAAAATGCATGTTTGCCAAAAATATTTATCCAGTGTTGACTTAAATCCTCTCCCAGCCTCTATCTGCCTAAGTGTGTGGTTATATGATACATCTAACAACTCCTTCCTTGGTACAACCCTTTTCTGCTCACTTTGACAAATAATGATGTAATTCCAGTAGCATAAAGTTAAACATGAAAATCCTTGGAAAAAATCCTGCTTTGGAAAAAACAAACTTTTCCACAGACCTGCTGCGTTCCCCTATTATATGACTATTCAATGGCTCACCACTTGCAAAGATCCTGGTTACATTGGGTCTGATTCATGATTGCGGGAATGGCAGAGAGATGCCTGATGAAGCCTTCAGAAAATGTAATGGACACTCAGTCTTTCTACGAAAGGAAAAAAACTTGTTGTGTCCAGCTGCAGCATCTACTGCAGTGTCTGCTTACGATGATGTAAGTGTATTTTTCTTGTTGGATGATCATATTTCAGATAGTTATTGCTTCTGTATGGGTTTTTTGGTCATTATTTAAAAGCATAAAACCTTGTTTTAATTATGAAATAGCCTTGTGGAAACTAATAACCTGTAACACAGATTCCTGACATGGGATGAAATAACACTCAAAATGCTAATCCAGCTGAATGGTACACAGAACAGGCTGGCCTGTAATGCTTCTAGTAACATAATTATTTGTTATTAGTAGTAAAATTAGTTAATAGCATTAACATAATGTTATTATAATCATTACTTGTAGTAAGAAACTGAACTCTAAAATTCCACACTTATGAACTTAAAAATAAAAGTTTCCCACAGAAAATGGCCTGCTGCAGGAAATATTATATTGAAAGAAAGATGAACCAAACATCACATTCATAGCAACATTTTCCTGCAAACAATCAGAAAAGAACACTTCATACTGTACTGCTCAAAGCTAGAAAGAAAAAGAAAAAGGTAGAAGAGGTAAGTGCATTCTTTTTGCTCCAAGTCCGTTCAATAGAAATGTAACTCAGGGTCATCCAGCCAAAGAAAAATGAAATATTTTAGTAATTTCTTGGGGGTGTTTTGTTTTGTTTGTTTGTTTTTACAGGGGGCTGCCAATAAAACATCATCTCTCCCTCTCTCTCTCTCTCTATATATATAGGTGTCACAGGCTCCTGGGAAGGTAAAGAAGGCAGAGCTGTGTTGTGCCCAGTTCTGTGCCTTTGGAGGATGCTTTAGAAGATGAAGATCATCCCTCTGGGACCAGATACTCTTGTATAGGATATGACAAATCTTTATCACACAGCAAATTTGATGAAACGTCACTTGTTGCCAACACTATAGAAACCAGCCCAATCTCCCAAAGATTCCTCTGCACCATATTATTCTTTCCCAGATTCAGTATGGTCAAGAATATCAGCCCTGAGTTGCAAATTCCAGAACTGAGAGACATGGCATGATGTTAAGAATGTTATTTCTCCTGCTAGAAATCTCATGCTAGTGCTGTGGAAAAGTTGATTCCACTTGGCAGTTTGTTTTAATGTATGTGTTAATATGCAGAAAATGAGCTGTTAAAAAAGCTTACAAAAGGTTAATCAGTGAAACCCTTATACTTGAGGGCATGCAATATAATGTTCCACTATTTTGAATCTGCATAAAGAAAGGTTATTTTTGTATTTTAAAATAATGAATCCCTCAAATTGTTGTACATTCATACATTTCCTGGAAAAGCCATAGGGGAAATCATGACTCTAAACATGTTTTTCTTTGGTAAGTAAGTATTCTGTGAAGGATATGTGTAGAACTTTCTGTTTTATTCCTTAGTGAAACAGTGTCTGTGTGGACACTGGTTAGTACTAAAATGAACCTGTGGCTGCCTCACAGTAAGAGAATTGAGATTTTTTTCTCCCTATCAAATATATAAACTTAATGAGTAAGCTTTTTAAAGACAATATCATCTTCCATTCAGCTTACAGAAACCAAAGTACTTTGGTTGCTCTGTTTCACCTCAGTGCTCATGTGATGCTGCTTCAGCAACATTTGGAAATGAAAACAAACAATGTACAAAAATGCCTAAAGGGACTCTCCATCTTTTACAAGAACAGAGAAAAGGCAGAGCTAGCAACATACAACTAGAAAATGTTTTTCTCTCCACGTGAATTTTTGCAGCAAAGAGTTACCACTTCCATCAAAAAAAAATAGACAATACAGACTATGCCTAATGCCATTTCAAGAAAGTACACTGATAGAAATTGCTTTTAGTTCCGTCAATGTCAGTAGAAAATGCCAAACTGCCAAAATACACATCACAGTTGTGCATGACTGTGCTAACCAAAAAAACCCTGTAAGGGCCAAGCTGACTTAAAAGAACTGCATTACTTGTGTAAAAAAATGGAATTAGTCCTTTGGGCTAGATGCCATTGTGTGTCACTGATACAAACTTGGAGGTCAGGAGAAGCACTATGAATTTACAATGGCATGACTGAAAACAGAATCTTTCCTCCAGCACTTAAGTTTTATGCAGCATAAAATATGTATGAATGCTTGACAACTTTGCCTTTCATTATATACAAAAGTGACTCTCTCTTCTCTCTAAAATAACACTGTCAAACCAAGAGGGACTGCCAGAAACCTGTCACAGATAATAATCTATATTCCACGTTCCTGAATAGCAATGAAAAAGAAGATATTGAGTGCCAGTTCCCAGCACATAAATTAAAGTTCTGTGCCTCTAATTAGGTCATGTTTCCCCCCCAAAAAAGAATTGTGTTTAATATTGCAATAAATTTTAATTATTTTCTTGTAAGTAATAGGCTAGAGATGTTGCGGGACGCCTACTTGAGGATTAGTGATACAAATTGCAAAACTCAAATTACTTGCAAGGACATTTGCTCTAGAAACACTATTCCTGGTTTTACTCAAAGTACAAATGCTTCAAACGCTGACTTTAAAAGTAAAGAAAATTCTCCTTTCTTTCCCTTGCATTTGGAGAAGACGAGAAGGTGAAAAGAGCACTGACAATTTTAATTTACTAGTTGATAGCATCATACCACGGTGTTGTGCACGCTTCTAAAAGATTCTGTACCCTTTTTTTGAAACACTGTTACATAATACATGTTCAAGACCTTTGATTTCCCAATCTGTCCCTAAACATTTTTCTAAGTGTACAGAAACTGACTGTCCTATGTTCTAACTGGAGACTGCCTTTAATGTTTTTTCTTCCCGCCTCTACTTCTTTTTTTTAAACCGTAACAATTGCTTTTTTGTACCAGCAAGGTCTTATGCCCACCAAAGCTTTTTCTAAAACAACAAACTCTGAGTAAATGAGGTGATGGCAGACCATTTTTTCAAATCTGAGAACTTTCCCTTTGTTTCTACATCTGTAAGCCACCTCCTATTCTTCACCCTCTCTGCTGTAGTTTCTTGCTTCTGAAACAAGGCAGGATGTGTCCCTACCATCTTTGTAACCAGGCCCAAGGAATGATCCATTTCTGTCCCCAGTATACAGCATGTGGAGGTGTCTCTGGACCAGTACCCTCACCCTGGAGCTTCACCTTGTTGATCCAGATGTCCACACTGTGTAAGCCATATGCAACACTGACAGCTCCTGTCTGTCATATCATTAGAATTACACGACATATCTACAGCAGCCTTGTCCCAACAGCTTGGCTCTTCCCCTGACCCTGCATGTCCTTCTTTGGGTCGCAAATACTTTGGAATACTATGATTCTAAAAATGGGCATCTCTTCATAAAGTGGTGAATAATAATAAGGTTTCCTCATACCCTGTGATTTTTGCACGTTTTAAGCACTGACATCCAGAATATGTTGTATGTACAGAAGGAGGAGGGGAGGGAGGAGTGGAAGGAAGGAGCATAAGAGTCTGTAAGAGGACAAATTCTTCCAGAGATGTGTAGGAGAACAAGCCAGGCTGGCAGAGTAAGAGCTGTTTTGTCCATACTGTCTATTGTAATGGACTCTGGAACAGTCTAACTACTGAACTATTCCTGGATTTCAGTGCTGATTGTGGAGAAACTATTGATCCTGTTGAAAGATGATATCCTAGAAGTGATACAGCTTGTGTCCAAATGACAATTATAGTATCAGGACCTTGAGATGAAACAAGGAGCACCCTGGGTCTCCTGAATCCATTCAAATGGTTTTACTTTTTTACCAAGTAATGATCGTTCAACTTCATTGCACATTGTGGCTGGTAAATTAGCCGGGTAAGCTCTCTGACTGGCGGATGGCTGTACGTACAATGGTACACATACATATGTACAGTGACTGTAACTTATACTATTGGTTAAAAACTGATTGCATTCTTTTCACCTTCTGCTACTCCACTCACTCACTGCCATTTACTGAACATCTTAACTGCCAAACTAAATAGGCATAGCAGTATATCTTTAAGTTATTATAAATGATTAATCATATGCTGGGTGATCACGAGATGTGCTTAGTCAACTACCTCTCTCTCAAATAGAAGCAAAGTGAAAATCACACTTCAAATAGAATTCATACTTTTTCTCACTAGTTTGCAGTAAAAATTAAACCGGCTGCAAGATAAACTAAAGAGCTAACACAGCATGAAATCCAATCACATTTCTCCAGTAATGCTAACACCTACAGAAAAGTTTACAGGAACCACTATATCCTGTCATTAACAGCAATCCCTGTTTTTCCACAGTTATGAAGTTTAAATGGTGCTGGAAGATATTTGTGCCCTTGCTGAAAGACCTGGCTGACATTATTGTGTGGTTGCCATCATGTTGCCATCTACGACAAACCTTGGTCAGCATAGGTGTGGGAATCCTGGAAATGGGCTTTCTCCAAGAACCACCTGTATGGAGGAAGACACAGAGATGGCAAACTAACATATCGGAGAAAAAACTCCAATATTTTGGATATTTCTGATATTAGAAAACATTCCTTTCATTTCCCTTTATATTATATGAATACTTAGTGATGCCATGGGAATGTTGTTGTTGGGTTGTGCATAAACACAAAAAATATAAATATAGCTCCACTCTCTATCGTATCCTTTTGTTTATTTATTTATTATAATCTAAAAGGAAAGTAATAATGGAAAAAAAACTCCCACATATTCACTTCAATCAGTACACGTAAGTCCTGGAAGACTTTAAAATGTAAACTTAAGTATATTTTACAACGTCCATTCCAACATCACCACCTTTCTGATCCAAGAGGTAATTCTGGTTTTAAATAAGCATCCTTGGCTTGATAAACCAGTCTTTAGAGACAAGTCTCTTCATGCTCTTTTGCATTCAACAAAAATATGCAGAGAATCCACTGAAGTAAAAATCTATGTTCTTAAGGTAACTGCAAAATATTGGGCACCTCTGTAGCATTCAGAGCTAAGGGCCTTATCTTTCATTCATCAAAGTCAAAACCAAAATTTTCACAGACTTGACTAGAACCAGACTAGCAATAACTGATACGGATGTAGTAAGAAAAGGCAACATGGAAAGCAACAAAAATTGAGTCCACTTCCTGTCAATCTTACTGAATTAAAAAAGAATTAGAAGGGTATGTTTCCAACCAGTTCTGTCCAGATCTACTCACATAAATTACACTTCTTCTAGTATCAAGTTAGGATTATCATTTAGCCAATGACTATTTCAGGGGTTTTGTCCTGAAGGAAATTCACTGCAACAAAAGTGAGTGTTCAAATAGTAGTTGTAAAAAGCCTTATCTCATCTTTCATGCTAAAATAGTGATCAGCAAAGATCCCTTCTAACTCTGTTCAACAGCTCAGAGGAAATGAGACTAAAACAAGTAAACCTAACTTCAGCCTCCTGTACGTATTTAGAAAGCCTAACAAGGACAACACCTCAGTTAATTGATCCTTGTGTTCCTCCATCCTTGCAAAGTGTCAGTGCAACCAATAAAGAGTTCCATTGTTCTCAGGGAAATATCTGGAAAAGGTACCATCTATGCTTTAGAATACATAGCTTGTGCTTTTTAGGCAACTCTCCAGCAAAAATCAGTGACTGATGAAGCAGAATTCACAAAACCCTGAACTGAACTCGTCAATTTTCTTAGACAAAGAAAGTCTGCAATCAAGAACTATATTTCTTGATCTGATTGATGCTAAACCAGACTATAGGGAGAATGTGTAGTAAAAATAATTACAACTACTACAAGTATTTCTGTGTCTCAGTTCTGTGAAATTCAAACCCACAAATGCCTATTCATGTAGCTGCACTCACTGCTTAAGGTCAATAGCCAAAAATAAACATACAGAGAGAAACAGATAAACCTGGCTATCTGTGAAGAATCTAAGTTTCTAATATTCAGACTTGTCTGATGCTAAGTCATCATTCTGTCTTTCATGGACAGAGTTTCTGTCTCTCATCTTGATCATGCTGACAAGTGCCTCAGGGGTATCTGCTGCCACTTACTAACAGTCACTGTATAACCTACTACCAGTAATATGAGAAAGACCTAGTGGGAAATGTTATCTTCCCACCAGAAGTGCACTTGTCCTCTGTGTGTGCACATTCCCTATTTAAGCCTTCATTTAACCACCAAAGCAAAAATACTTCTTGATTCCCACATAAAGTGCCCCAGGGAATTGTCACTGGAAGAGTACACTTTAGATCTGTCAGAGAGAGACATTTTATTACCTGAAGGATGCTATCTTAACCCAAGGTCTAAAATATAAATGAACTCCAATTCAGATGACTTGAGATCTAGCAGAAAGACAGAAGGGTGGAAAGCTTCCCAGGGATTCAACAGGGCAAAGGCTGATTTATTTAATACAGATAAATATGACAGAAAGATATTCCTATCCCAAGTTTTAATAAGTTTATGCTTGACAGGAGGAACTGAAGTCTTGAGCAGCAGCTAATACAAGATGTTAACTAATAGAGTTGGAAGAGGAAAAAAGCAGCTTCAAGCAGAAGAATTCAAGTTAAAGGCAGGAGATTTTGGACACTGAAAATTTCTTTGTTAAGGTATTATGGGCTATGTCCTTTTTCAATGACTTATCATCTGTACTGTAGGGTAAAATCTAAGGGATCTTCATAGACCCTCTAGTATTTAAGTAGAGCAGAGAATGCTTAGATATGAAAGGTCAAAGCTGCCTATGAAAAGATGAGTGAGAAAATAAACAGAGGATAAATCAAGAGATTATTTTAGAATTTGCCATCATGAAAACCCAGCCTTTTCTCAAGAGGCAGAGATGTTCTATTCTATATTGAAACAGGGATTTGAGCTTTGCTTTAAAAACACATTGTAAAGCCATTAGATGATTCCTCAGGAGTGTTGTTTTGAACGTTACTATTATTTCTTTGAGCAAAGCAATACTCTCTGTGTTTTTTAATGAGTTACCGATTTTTTCTCATGTTGAAAACTTCAGAAAAGTTTGGTTTCATTAGGAAGGAATTTGGGTTAAGTTGCCAGAGCAGGTAGATAAAACTCAGTGGAAGAAAAAGAGGTAGTTGGGACACAGGCTGTGGCTTAACCCTGCATTGAACTGCATTTGCATATGGCTTTGGGGAAGTTTCATAAAAAGTTTTTATAGCCAAGAGAGATTTGGGAGCATGACATTTTCCAGTTGCTGATTTTTCTGTGCTCAAGAAAGAAGACATTAGCTTGTTAAAGCTTATAAGTAAATACAACTTCCTCAACAACTTATTCTAATTGCCAGATTTTAAATATTGAGCAGGTTCTTAGTAGGTATTCAAACTAAATTAGTTTTAAACTGCAGCAGAATATCAGAATCCTTTAATATGCAAAACTATATTGGAAATCTGCTTTCAAAAAGATCTAAATGCAAGACCACATCTTTCTTTCATCTTGTCAGCCTAGCATCAATCCCTTGGGTAAATCCAACAATTTCTAGAAAGTTTGCATTAATCTCATCATGACAAAACCAGAATTTAGTCCAAAAGTATATGAAGAAGTAAAGATAAATCTCTTGACTGTTTTCTGAGATTCTCTCCTATTATTAATCCTTATGCTGGGACATACACAATTGTGAAGATATTAATCAAAGTTTACTTTGCAGAGAAAAAGTCAGTAAGATGTTTAACTCTTGGTTTATACACAAACTTTAAGTATTTCACATATGTAATTCTGCACAGTCAGTAGCTTATTTCTTCTAATTAAATCTTTATTTCAGCTCTCAGTGGGCCTGATTTTCCTCTTACTAACAGCAAGTTTATTAATATAACTCTCATCAATCAAATGGTGGTAGCATCTTAATGAGACTAACGTAAGAAAAAGCAAAATCAAAGGCATTGACTTTTTACAACAGTTTTGCCAGTCTGTTCACAGCTAAGCAGTGCTTACTGGATGCTTAACAGAATGCTGGGCAGGGCAGGGATTTTTTTCCTGTTTAGAAACCTGTTTTGAAGGTACAATTGGCAAGATCACGAAAAAAAGAAAATATTTGCTCAGGAAGAATATCAGGCAGTAAGTCTAATTACAAGGGCTAATCATCTTTGTCCTTTTCATATGTAATAAAAACTGAAAGTTCATGTGCATATTAATGTAAAGTATTCTGTTACACTCAGCATTTTGCTATGCAGCAGAGTGTACACCTTACTAACACAGTAAAACATTTATTACTGGTTTTTTACCAGCTCTTTATTGCCTCTGCCATTTACCACTCAGAAGCCCAGGACATGTCATGGGCTAGTCATTTGGTCACCATTAAACAAGTTACAGCCAGGTCAATTAAAACCTGAAATTCTGGTTTGCAAGGTCAACACAAAAGTCAGTTGCTTTTTACTTGTAACACAAAAATCATACATACTATATATTACAGTATTTATAACCAACCCTGATTCTTTTCAGCCCATATAAAATAAATACGAAATGTTCATAATATGGATAGATTTAATTACCAGATATGTAGAGTTGAGGTTGTGGTTTGAAAGTGACTGAAGGAGCAAAAGGAGCAGCAAGGCAAACAGTATCTAATATAACTAAAGAAGAAAATAAAATGTATTTTCCCAAAACCAGAAGTGATCTATAGAAAATTTTCTAGAAACTGCTGATGCTAATATCAACTACTTGTGGTTTTTCAAAAGGCAACAACAGAATGAGAGAGGTATCTAAGGCACAACAGACAGTAGGAATGTCTCATACAAAACATAACTTTGAACTCCACACGAGTGAAGAAGCTTCAGGTACACAAGACCATTTTAATAATTATAACAATATTATTTTTCTTTTACATATTCCAAGAATAAAGTAGTGGGATGACTTATCCTGTGAAAAAGATGAAGAAGACTGATCAAGAGACTGAGAGAATTTAATGAAGAATTGAATATAGTGAAATCTCCAGCAGGTAGGAGATGCAGTTAAACAAACTAAGGAACAGTTAAGTACCCTTTTGAAGACCAAAGGATAACACGAAATAAGATGTAAGAACTCTAGATGGGATCTGCTAACACAGTGAAAAAAATATCCCTGACAAAAACTGAGCAGACAGCAGGGAAGGATCTCTGGGATACAAAGAAAACTGCTAAGAGCAGACTGCCTGATGGTAGTTCTCCATTTCCTGATTTTAAATGCAAGTCCATGTCTGCTTCATGATTCCAATGAATCACCTACTATTATCCCAATGTTTTCCCACAGCATGCTATGTAACCTCTCACGATTACTATATTTACACAAAAGTTAAACATTTTGCATTCTTTTATTCCTGCTTTTTATTTGATCACTTTAGAGAATTGCATCCCTTAATTCACTGCACTTCTATGTATTATTATTTCACTTTTACTTTTGCAAAGTGTCATCAAAGTATATAAAATTGCATCTGCCTTTCTCTCCTTGAACAAAATGCTCCCATGAATTAGGTATGAAAATCAACAAGAAAACCTTTTTCTCCTACTGTCTGATCTCTTCTAGCCATCAAGAAGCACTTCATAAAGCAGTAATTAAGTAAGGAGGTTAGCAGAGCCCAGTTACCAGTGAGAAGAGCAGGAATTCAACTGTATTCGAAAATTTGGGAGGCTAGACTCTCCTGTTTATCTGAAATCTGTGCCTGCTAAGTTGGAGCTCCCTGACTCAGTACATGCAACTTGAAGGTATTCAAGGGAAATTATGACAAATAAAACCAGACAAACCATAACTCGGTTCAGTACCTTAATGGCAGAGATGTGAAGGAACAAGACTCTGCCACCTGAACATCAGCTCAGAGCTCTCTTGTGTGAGTCCTACCAGTCACCGGCACTACACTGCTCGCCCCAGAATGAAGTACTGATGTCCCCATGTTAACTGGAAAACTGACATTAAAGCTGCTAATGTAAGCAAGTTTGTAAATTATGAGAAGCACATAGAATAAAGACTAAAAGACTTTAACTTGCTCCTGGAAAACCATGCTATTACAGGTGACAGGCAAAAATACAGCAAAGATATGAAACCCATACCAGATTTGCTAGTGGTTTTAGGTGGCTAGGCTGTGGTTTTTGTTAGTCTAATATTTTGTGATAACCAGGCTGCATTCCTCCCAGTAGAGTCTATTCATACTCTAGACGTGCAGTTATTACATAGAAGGCTGCACACGTGATTGTGTGAAATTCTCCTTTGTCAGCTGTTAAAAACAGTCAGTGAAAAAATTGTGCACCTTTTATCTATAGGACCACAGTGGTCAGAAATCTTTGTGCCAAAGGCAGACCATTTTGACTTCTAGAAAACAGGGCAGGTTTATACCATGACCTCTGTTAATTCCCTGCAGAAGAAGGGAAAAAGAAGTTTGCTGTGATATATACTGTACAACAGCAGCATTCCTTCTGCAGCCTTACCTGGCAGATGCCATATTTTGCTTTTCTATGTTCACACACACAGTTAATTTCACAGGCTCTGAAATGCCTGTTGCAACAAAATTAACAATGAAGGATTGAAATAAACCTAAGTTTTTGCAGGATAGCTATGCAGATCTAAAAAATCCATACAAATAATTATGGTATGAATGAATTTGGATTTTTAAGAGAGTTTCCTAATTATCGGGAAATGTTAGGGGCAGCCTAATTATTAGACTACTCCTAGAAAGGGAGTACATCCCCCTTTTGAAACCAAGTATTTTTGCAGAGAAAACTGCAAGACGGAAGGAAGGAAGAAAAAAGAAGAAATGCTGCCTCATGGATAAGGGGTGATTTCTTGACACAATAAGATCATTTATATATATTTTTTTAATCTAACAACTGTTTCAACATTCTTGTACCTCTTACTCAATGAAACAGTAAAGGATTTAATATAGTTGCAATATAAACTTTAAATTTTGTAAAAAGTTGTTCCAATCTCTAGGTGCACGATGATTTTAAACAACATTAACCAAAATGATACCAAATTTAAAAAAACCCAAAACACACTTACCTGATGAGATGTCTATCCGGTTCTTCTTCACCTGGGTGACGTTGATATGGACGCTGACTTTGCCCTCATTTATGTCAATCTCAACATTCCCCAGGCCATCTGCAAATTTGCTGAAGAGAAGAAGTCCACTTGGGTTCCAGGTCCGGAAAAGGAAACTGACTGAAAACAGATCCTGGCTTGGACGACCAGGAACCTCAAGGTAACTGGTGGCATTGAAAAAGACAGGCACTGTATGTGGCTCCACACAAGAAAAACTTAAATTTCCCTAAGTAAAAAACACAAAAAAAAAAAAAAAAAAAAAAAAAAAAAAAAAAGAGAAAAAAAAAAAAAAGAAAAGCAAAACCATAAGCAAAATGGTAAGATTCCACTAAATCCATAGCTACCTCTAGAAAAATATTCTAGATTTCATTCAGCCTAAAGACTACTGTGATCAATGCATGATGCATCTAAAGATGTGCTATTAATGTTACCATTGTTGTTACTACTGTAATAGTTACTGATGGTTCTGGTATTTTTTCTAGCAGTGTCCATTATATTTTGTACTGTACATATACAAAATAAAAGGCAGTCTGCCCTGAAGAGCTGTAGTCTAAGAAGCAGCTTAGATGAAAGCATTAATTTTTCTAGTTAAAAGGTAAATTTATCACAGATAAACTTGGGCTTGTCTGTGGTCCTCATAGAAACCTGTAAGAGAACAGTATAAAAAATGAGTGAAGGTTTCCAAATACCCTGATATCAATGAGTCAATCAATACAATTCATGATTCTCCAAAAGAATGATGTATAATACCTGAAGAGTCATCCTCTCTGTTATGTTTTCTACTAAGTGATACCACAAATGCTAATACTTCAATTCATGAAGCAGAAGGATTTGGTGTAGCTGATTGTGAACAACACTTAATATTTTTGGATAGTAAATAATTTTCTCTGTAAAAGAAACTAGTTTCCACACTTTAAAATTTGATTCTTCAGGAAATTCACAAAAGATCCAGTCAACTTTATTGATCTACAAGGCTTTAAAGTGTATCTGTAAACAAGACTAGAATTAGGGACATGAATTTTTCACTCTGGTTCTCATGTCACTTCTTGCAACAAAAGACCAAATTGGTAGGATGCATTACCATTTTTTTTCCTTAGAAATCATAGGTACTTTGTAGTAATCTATGTCCAGAATTAACTTATTACTGCATGAATGCAAATATAACAGGAAAATTCCTCTGCTGAAGAATTCCTATAATATGTGGCAAAGTGGATCATGTCCTGTGGTAAGGCTTTCTCATGCACTGTTACAGGTGGATATGTGGCACTTACAGTTCTACTTGGGAAGGAAGAAGTATATCTGATGCAGTATAGATATTATTACTATAATCAAGATAGCAATTCCTCTGATATTTATTTGTTCATTAAAAAATATTAAGGCTTGAACAATATTTTTGGAGGTACATAGATATTTAGAGATGTGGTCCATCTTCGCAGTGTTCAGAATCCATGTAGAAGTCAGTCATCATCTTTATTGTATAATTATTTTTAAATTCCATATTACTGACTTACTGATTTAGGCTTTTATGTCACATTTCTGTATTTGTAATGTATAAATGCATCTGAAAGTTCATCTTGAGGGAAAGTAGAGAATTTGGAAGCAAGATAGGATATTTGTACTTGAAAATGTGTAGGAGGAAAGACCTAAGTAAATTTCTTTAAGACGTAATTATATTCAATCAAAGATAATGGATTACATCAATAAGCAAGTTTTAGCACTCATTTGCCAATGTCCAAACCCATCACTTTTTAAAAGAATATCCCATCAGGAAACACCTTATCTGTATCATAGTGAGATACAACTGGTGTGGCAGACTCAGCTTCTTACATAGGATTTCCATGTAAAAACCCAAATGAATAAAAATAATATTTTCTTGACCCCTAGGATAAATACTTGGATTACTCTGCATAACAACTTCTTTTTCCTACAGAACATCAGAAGTTTTACAGAGTCTACCTCTAAAGGCCAGTAGAATTAGCAGTAGCTAGACTATCAATTTGGCAGCTTCTGGGATCAATTATGAAACACTGATATTTTCAGTAATTTGGAACTAGAGAAGACATTTATTTAAATTGATCTCCTAGATTTGTTCCTAAACTGAAATAGAAATGGGTAACTCATTTGTTTGAGTAGTTTTAATCTGAACATTTCCAAGTTTGCTACAGAATACTTGTGCTTAAACCACAAATTTTGCACACAGAAAAAAAAAGGTGGGGAGTGTCTGAAATACCCTCTGTAACCCTTGGCTATCATTCTCAGTGTAATGGTCACCTTGTGCATAGAAACAACTTCTGTTACTTTGTTAAGGCTGTCCTGTGTAGACATGGAAGGCTACATCATTCTTTGAGAGATGTCATCTCACGGTTCAGTCACAGATAGCAATTAAGCAGTGCTCAGAGAGCATTCCTTTTAAGAGTTCCTTTTGCTGCCTTGTTACCAAGAGGAACTAACAATTTCCTCATTACAAGAAGGCTTTTATATCCAATTGACACTCTTCTGTCATCCTGATGTTTTCGGTACTTGCATGTATAACACCTATTAATGTTAATGGCACTGAATGCATTCAAATCCTTTTTCACATCAGTGAATGCATTTCCCATGAATAGCCTAGCAGCATTAAAAATTTCTTGAGAAAGTAACACGTAGTTCTAATTTCTCTGCTAGTTAGCATTTTCCCTACTGAGCTATTCAGATTAATATGAACTGGATTTTTGATCCCCTCTATGACTGTAGTTCACAAGATGAGTCCTCTTTTAAGTACAGCCCATCTTATATGGATTGCTCACTAGTTCTAGGTCAAGAGATCGAGTTAATCTGCAGCTTGTCTCTACAATAGCCTCCTCATTTTTCAAAGAGAATGAGGTCCTTTTCTGTAGATTCAGAGTGACATGCTGAATAGTTTTCTGTGCAATGACATCTGGAAGTCAAATATATACTGTGCATTTATATTGAAAGTCTTGGTCTTATCAGAGAATTTTTCATACTACATTGATAGGGAAAAGGTAAAAACAACTTAATTTGTGTAGCTTGAGCTGTGTATGGTGATCTTTCATCTATGTGGCAAACTAGATTCATGTTTACTTATAAATCAATTTTGCCTATCCACATTCAAACATTATCCCTTGTGTAAAATACTACTGTAAATAGTTTTCCCAATTAAAAGACCTACTGGCTGAATAGGAAGCCCCCAGAAGACAAGTAATGATTTTATTAAGACTACACTACCTGTTAAACAAGAGTGGATCATACAGTACAGCCAGTGCACTGCACGCTAATGCCACCTCAAATATCACAAAAGAATTAAAAAAAAAATTCCCCTTTACTCTCTGAATCTAAACCAAATATGTTACTAAAGTCAGGTTTGGACTTTATTTAAATTTAGAATACTTTTAATTTGTCTTTTGATCCTTACTCTTCAATAAAGCAAAAGGATGACTGGTGGTGCTTTTTTGTTCATAACATGTATGCATATGAGACATAATTTTTTTAAATTTAATTTTTTTCAGAGACAAATAAAGATCATCTCCATCTTATCATCTCTGATTTCCTGGGCCTCCTCACTGTGCATAATTAATTTGTCAAGTCCCTTTCACTGCGTGACTTGTGAAATTCATCTTCATCTAGGAATATAATTTTCTTTTGTTTCACAGCACTTAAAATCCTTCTCTACTCTGAATTTATGCTTCCTTTGTGATATTTCTCACAACCACACTGATTACTTTGCTTGTATTCAGCCTCATATTGTGTGCGTTATGCCTTTTAAGATAATACACTATTTGGGGCAAGGTGTGTTTCATGTTATGGGTTTGTACAGAATCTCCTACAATGGAGCTTTGGACACGTGTTGGACTGCTTGAGTGACATCATCATAAACATGCTTAACAACAACAATAGCTTCAAACAAGTCTATTTCTATTGCTAAATCATGCTAAAAACTAGGTGAAAAAATGGTTTTGTAAAAAACATAAAAATCCATGTTGATTTAGTTAGAGTAAAATTGATTATACTTATGAAGAGCTGAAGCAAGTATTCCTACTGAAAACAAAGGTCACTTCTATTTTTATAGTCATTCTCAGAATTGGAAATCAACGGAATCATCAAATTAAACTGGCACATTATCACCTCTTGATGTGGCACTAATACTGCCAGAGCTTCTTATGAGGATTTTACTTTCATGTTATGGGCAACAGAATTTTAAAAGCAAAGAAAGAAAGAAAGAAAGACAATCAGAAATACGATTTTTCCGAGACTTTAGATGTCTGCTAGCTATGCCACACTTTTGAGAGGCTAGGACTTTAGAGGATAGGATTTGCACTATAGGAACTTCTTAAGCAACACTTCTGTTCGGAAAGAGACTTTAAGAATATGTCCTACTAACTTGCAGTGGACTTGATTGTGCAAAATGGAAAGATTGCTCCTGTACAAAGATTCTTTTTTAAATCAGGTATCAATCTTTCAAAATCATGGTTATATTACAGCTGAAAATGCCCGGCAGGAAGGAAATCACATGTAATTTTGAAAAAAAAACCCTAAAAAAATCAAAGTTTCATGAGTTCATGAGATTGGGTTGAAAAAATTTTAAAAGTGGGATCTTACTGCATGGAATATATATCATATTCTTTCCCTTTGACAATACTGTAGAAATTAATGTATAGAAAAGGTTATAGATGTCAGGCTGCATTACTGAATTTGTAAGGGAAAACATCACATACTCAAGACTATCACTTGGATTTCCTTGACGATTTAGCCATAATGTTCATAGTTACATGAAGTTTCAGTTTTACTGTCCAAGGATAATCAATACTTTGCGTGACATCATCACTGCATATGTACAGCCCTACAATTTGTTACATAAAGGAAAATGAAATAGTGCAAACCTATGTATTGTTAGCAGGAATTTTTGAAGTCTGTAAGCTTATGCAGAAGAAAGGCTTAAAAAGTTATTTGAACAATCTCAAAGTTATGGCAATAATACATTTATTTCTTACCCACATTGCCTTTACATGCCAGCAAGCATTTTCAGGAACACTTAGAGCTTTAAAAACACAGGAATTAAAGTATATTCTTTCTTAATCACCCTGCCCATAAAGCCACAAGTCTGAACATGAAAGCAACTATGAACACTTAAGCCACAGCAAAAATAGAATAAAATGCTAATAAGCTCTGTAATGTTAATAAGCAAATAATGATTTTTGAGTATAATGTCTTGAGGTTTTTCAGACGTATCAAAAAAGACTGTAGAAGTATTCTCATCCAAAGCCTTTTGCACACCAGCAATCCAACTAGCTCAGCAGGGATGGAATATTATCAGGATTTGAAAGCCAAAAGAAAGCTGCAATTCATTTAATAATAAATCTTGTCTGCACTGGTTTTGGACTACTATAATTTGAGAAGAAAGGGAAAAGGCAATTAATGGCTCAGTTGATTTTTTTAAAAAAGAAAAAAAAGCTATCTGACTGACACTAAAGGTTAATTTTTGAAAGGTGAAACAAGACCCCCAAAATAAAATGCTCATACATGTGGTAAAATTTGTTTTGTGCTTTATATTATTCCAGTATATCACAAGAATATCAGCAACACACCCTCAAAAACCTTCTAGTCTTTAGAAAGAGAAGCAGAAGTGTAGATGACCCTGAAATTATGCTCTTACCACATTTGAAGGTTCCAATTTCTTCCTCTTGGCAAGGTCAGTGATATTATTGCCATTGTAGTTGATGCTCTCCATACAGCCTTTGAAATTCTTCCTACTGTTAGAACTTGGTTTGCCAGAAAAAGGCATACCTCCAAAGGTTATCTTCAAATGAAACAGAAAATGGTAAATAGTTACTGGAAGGCAAAGACTTTTAAACAATTTTGCTGTAGATATATGTGCTTTCTTTGAACACTCAACCACGGCAAAGAAGAGAGATGGCTACACTGTTTACAGGAAAACGATATATCAAAATAAATACTGCAAAAGCAGAAAAAGAAGTAATGAATTTCAAATATTTATGGTAGCCAAACCCAAGTATTATTCCAATTGTCCAAATAGTGAACAGACATGCCTAACAGTTATTCGTACATGAACTGCTCCTCTGATTGCTACCAGAAAATAAGCATTTCAAACAAAGAAATTGGAATAAATTTCCATCACAGTATTTTTCTAAACAAAAGTAGACATAAAATTAGCCAGATAATCTGATTCAAATCATTCACTCAGCTCTAACCGTGTGCCAGAGCTCAGACTACCACAGCAGTGGTGCCCTCCAATATGGCATGTTATTCTCCCTTAATGTTTATATATCTATTTAATCCAGAAGAATTTACATAGTTAAAGACACAATCCCCTCTTAAACAGAAGGACTTTTTACTACCATGCTTTTGTCATGTAGTTGTAGTTAATGAGGAGTTATCCCTTGATTTAGCTGGTCAAATAATCTCCTTAGAGAAGATGAAGACAACCACTGCAAAGACTCAGTCATCAAACTGAAGCAGGAATTGTTTTTGTCTTACAGCTAAATTTCATTACCCTGGTTAATTGATTCTGGGTTATGCATAATCTATAGTGCTAAAAAACTTAGAAAACCAAATATTTACATTCTGAAAGTGTTAATCTCTCATGAAGTCTTTCTCTGTCACTCCATAGAGACTGTACAGATCTCTATCACACCATGGTCTTTATGGAAATGACTGGAAGTGAATAATGTTACATGTTTTCATTAATATTTTGCAGCCCAAATGCCGAGAATAAGGGGCTCATGAGATTAGTTGCTGCAATCTATGTTAGGTAATTATATCCATTAGATGATGGCATAAATAGTAATGACACCTTGCTTTTCTGCCTCGCAAATGCTCAGAAAAATATCAATTTGTAGTCTGCTGCTGAGATTTGGCAGAATTAAGCTTTTAAACATTATTCATTGTCAATTCCATTTGTTATTACCAACAGCAGGAAAACAGAGCTCTAGGGTGACATTTTCCATTTTGAAAGCATGTAAGATACCACTTTCTACCCCAAAGAAGCAGCTTCCACTTGTCATATACAAGGAACTAAAGCTATACAGCTGAAATATAAAACCTTTATAAATCACACACACCAGCTTTGTAAAAGTCGTGTGGACACATCCTTAGGTATTTTAAATTTACATGACTTGACTTTAGACAAGTTACAGTACTTCACATGGACAATGTGACCAATATTTTAATGGTTGTCAAATATTTTATGCATATTATAGTCATGTGTTTGGATTAAAGTAACTGGAAAAAAAAGAATTTTGAAGAAAAGACAAAGCAAAGAACACATATTGTGACAGTGAACTAAGAATGGGACTATTTTTTGATCTTGAAAATGCAATCAGAACTAATTCTCATTCTTCTTTTTATGTTTACTTAACTTTTCTGAAAGAGATTAACCTGGAAACAGTTTTTTCTATGAAAAATAGTTTTTTTTCTTTTGGCCTTATTCCCTGTTAATCACAAAAGCAACACTTTTAAATTTAGTCTGTGATGTCTAAGCCCTAAACCAGTGAGATAAGTGAGAGGAAAGGAAGGAGAAGAGGTTATGTCTCTTGAGCTTATAGGAACCACAGAAATGTATACACACACACTCAAGTTCGATTAAACACAGGGATCCATGTATATGGAGAATTAAATGTATGTTTGAGAACTGCCAGTAAGATCTTTTAATGCAGAGAGGATGGGAAGGTGAATGCACTGAATTCAGCTCTTACTAGGATTCACTTATTGTACGCAATATATTTGTTATGGAAACATTATATATATATATATAATATATATATATAAAAATATAAAAATGATGTGCACAAATTGCACAACCCTGGCTTATGGCATTCAGCCTAAGTTTTTCTGTAGTTCACTCACTTGAAAACCTTTAATAAAATCTATTTATGTGCTTTAAGTAGTTCAGTTCAGATCTTCAGTGCTCAATAAGTAATAGACGTACAGGCAAATTTACTTGTTATTTTCTCATTAGAACTCCCAAAAAATAATGTATTCATAAAGATTTGTTGGAATATAATCAAATATTTGACTCAGAAGCATTTACAATTATAAGTACTTTTTTCAAATATTCATATATCAAATATGATCAAAAAATTGAAAAAATATCAATACACAAGTTAATTCAAACTTTTTTCCATGACATCATTTATAAGTGTGGAAATTACATATTTGGTGCAGCCAACCATATTAATTCTCACTAGGAACAGTAAAGAGTATAAGAACATATTACACAAAAATTGCAATAACCAACACGTCGAACTTTGTGCAACAGCTTAGAAGAGCTGAACAAGTTCATAATACCTGAAGCTGTAGTGTAATCAAACAACAAATCCACATTTAATTAGTACTAACACTTGTGTGAATTAACCTGATTGATTAAACAAGTTTTCTTACAACTTTCCTAACTCTTCATTGCTTCTTTCTAGAAAGAAGTTACTGATGCCATATTTGTGAAAATACAAGGAAGTATCTCCCTAAGACAGGACAGATCAAGATCTGCATTAATAACAAGGTTCTAATGTTCTTCCTTTGCTAAAAATAAATACTGACACCACAGATTAACGCTTTCTGATTCAAGTGCAAAATTATCACCTGAGTGGAACAACTGATTGCACCATACTTTTTTTAATATACTTCCTGCTTAGAGCAGCTGCTTTTAGAGATTTTTAAAATTGTGTATGCCTAACTTGCTGAACAACACAGATCTCCCACTTTGAAACAAAGGGCTGAGATGATTGTTACACCATATGGGACTTGGTAGGCTAATTAAGAGAAACATAATTTGTACTTGAGAGACAACACCATTGGAAAGAGAATTTCAGGAAATGTAAGGGAATAAGTAATCAAAGAAACTATGAAAAAGTAACAAAACCTCTTAAATTATGTTAGCTTTCTTACTGTACCTATCTTTACAAAACCAATTTGAATGAAAAGAAAGAACTTTCACTCTTTACCTCGTAGTCCAGGTCCAGGTAATCAAATTCTCCATTGGTTCTGAAGTGCTGCATGTGTCTGTCGAGGGTGAGATTGATGTTCCTCCCGTGGCGCTCTATGATGATGGAGTGCCAGTGGTGATCATCCAAGAGGCTGCCTGTCGTCACATATGTATGGCCAAAAATAGAGCCAAGCTGGTTGCTGCCTGAGAACAGAAACAATAGCATTTCTCACCTCATACTAGTTAGGGAAACATTTTCCTCTTTCTTTGTCAATGTTTCACCTGAATCATACCAGACATGCAGTAAACTAGAGTAAGTCAGTCTGCTATGAAGTTGAGATTTGCCCAGTGGAGAGTTGCTGCCACAAATACAAACAGCTAGACCAAATACAGCGAGCATCTGATCACTGATCTGTATGAATATATGTATAAATTCATAATAGCAGTTATTTGGAGATGAACCAGGAAGCAATACCAATTCCAAGTTGTAAAGTTGTTTACATCTAGGGTTTTCTACCTTCAATCCTACACTAAAGAAAAGAAAAGCGTCACCTCTGGGCCAGATCCTGAGCTGCATTGAAACTGTACTGATTTATGACTGCTGAGGAGAACATGGATCCTGATAACAGATTTTGACAACAAAAAGCCTTTTCACTCTTGAATTCTATGTTTTGTGGCCTCCACCACTATCACTTTACCAGTAAGCAGAGGTGAAAATGCTCAATGCAGACTGAGTTAACAGCAGCAGAAAACCATCTTCTGCTAATACAGCTTATTTTGGTCTCTTCTCCTGAAGCAATCTTCCTGTTCTGGAAGTCAAACTACTAGCAAGAGCATAGCTTTGCAATTCTCTGCTGTGTTATCCAGGGGGTTTTGCCAGTGCAGCTGTGCTAGTCAGAGATCACATCTCATTGCCATCTGACTGACACAGCTAAGCCAGCAAAGGTTGATAGCACAGATCCCAACTGAAGCAGCAAATGACTAATTCAGCAGTAAGTGTGAAATATTGCTGCACTGCTCAATAATTCAATGCAATCTTCCATGTTCTGAAAACTTAAAGGGACCTAAGCATTTCTGAGGCTGAGAATTTCTTACCCTCAAGAATGCTTGCAAGTCAGACATTAAGGTTTGTGCATGCTGAAAACACATTTTGGCAAATAACACTTCCATGGCTTAAGACATTACTTCCCTAGAAATGACCATCCTGCCTTTATGCTGATGGCCAATGGTCCTGTTGGTTAAAAAATAGAATAGAATCACATGCATATCATTGAGCCTCAGTTTCTTCAACACAAAGTCAAATGCAGTGCAAAGTGAAACCCAAATCCACTTCTGTCTCCCCATCCTTCCCCCAGTCCCTGGTATATGAAACTAAGTCACTGGATCTCACCAGGCAAGATGAGCATTCTTTTCTACTGTCTCTGATGCAAAGACAATACTCTCAGGCAGAGGAATAATAATAATAATAATAATAATACCATAAAGCATTACTTCTGTTTATTGAGTATGTGTCACAGGGCCTAGTCCCATTTATCAGCCTAATGATTTAAGAACATCCTTACCAAACTCATATATGGAAATTATAATAGCTTATAAACACAGTCTGTGCTGAAGAATATAGAGGAACAGGAAATGAAAGGGTTACTACTGCAATTAAAATTGTTAAAAATAGGTAACTGCTATAGGAAGGTGTGCTTTCTCATCATCTGTTCATGTTGATCGTTAGAAAAAGAACAAGAGAAAATGCTAGTGGAAATAAGTACCATTCAATGTAAATAACAAAAGGAACAATTTAGTCTTCACATGTCTGTAAGAGAACTAAGGAAAGTTGCATGAAATCTTCTTCTAAAGTTCTTTTGTTTGAATGGAAAAAATACCTGAAACCAGATAAATGTAGATTTTTTTCATAATAAATGTACTTTATAAATCCAGTCACTTATGATCCTGTTGTCCTCCACTGGGAGGACTGGAACTAGAGTAATATATATAGGCTTTCATCATAAGATTGCCTGATAAAACAATCTCTTTTCCTTTCTTAGTCCTCTTTCTTAGGCTCTAGGAAGGCTGCTGAACTATAACTCCATGTGGCCTGTAGCTTCCTAGACCGACACTTTTTTTTTCCTGCAAGGTTCCTTAGGGTGACCTTTATTCTTCCACACGTGATGACAGTGTCCTTCTCTCACACAAAGCCACAGCTAAGGCCAAATATAATTCCAGCAAGCTTTTTTTTTTTGTTTGTAGTAATGACAATATATTGCTGATCTTGCTTTTTTGTATGATCTTCTTTTCACAGTATCTCACACAGGGTAAAAAGGACAGGGTGGAACTAAACACACACTACATCCCACCTGCCCCCCCCCACCCAACATATAGAAAGGGAATTAACAACATTTTCAACAAATTATCTGATTAGATTATTTGGCTTATCATATTACTGTGGGAATGAGGATGAAAGATTTGACCTAAAATTTTTGTGGGACAGCTAAAAACTACCACAAAACTAAACAATCAAAACATACCTAAATTTAAATTTAGGACAAGTTTGGCTTTCTTCAGTTCCAAGGTGATATAGTCTCCTTGCTGTCCTTCTCCATGGAAGATTACACCTTCGCTTTCGGAGGTCTTAAATTTCAGAGAGATGACATCTTTCAGTGTTTTCATTTTCTTGTTCCTGAATCTGTATGGTAACACCACATGGCCATCAAAATTGATAACATCAGCCCCTAAAGGAAAAAACAAATAACGTCATTGATGAGTGATCGTATATTCCTGTGGCCACTGGAAAAACAGACATGCCAAATGCAGATTATACCTGAACAGAATAAAAAATGTGCAAGTGTGATAGGGCATTGTAAGTATATTTTCTTTTGACAATAATTTAATACCATAAAAAGTAGGGACCAGGCAGAATATTAATTTAATCCACAGAATGCAAAAATAAAAACAAACCAGATTTGGGAGGACAAAAGCTACAACCCGTAGTCAATAACTTTCATTTTCTCCCAAATATAATTGCTACCATGTATGTTTTCCTAATTAAAGCTCAAAATGAAAGGTAAATGTCTGAGAGGTCATTCATAAATCATTCGATACTTCTTTAAAATTCACTATAGGTATCTGTAAGGACTGTAAACAGTAAAACATGAGCTCAGATGATCTGCCTGGCAATTTTAGATTTTATGTAAAACATAGATATTTGCCTTGTCTATTCCAGGAAATGGTGTGTAAGTTGTCACCTCAACTAATTTTGAGAAGAAAAAGAAAACCTTTCATTTGAACTAATTTTTGTTTCATGTTTGGTTTTGTTCAAAATATGTGAAAACTGAGGGATGCAAACATTTAAGGTCAATGCAAAATTCAAATAAATATTGCATAATAACACTACAAAATTTCATGTTGTCTTATTTTCATGACTTAATCTCTACTCTAAAGAAAGAACAAAAATTTCCACAATTTTCTGGATGCTAGAACCACAGTAAAAATAACTGCAGAACTGGATTCCATTCAACACATGCATTTATGTGGAATATTGAATCTTTTAACTTAAGCTGAGTTCTGTAAAAGATTTCAAACAGATATTTATTTACCTCTAAAAATTTATAGAGATTTAAGAAATCCCCTTAAACTGCTAATAATCAATCACCAGTGTCTTAGCTACTATTTGTATGAGCATTTCATCCTCATTGTTGACAACTAACAATTTGAATAATCATTAAGTAAAATCCTTATAAAAGAATTAATAAGAAAATATTCTTTTTTTTAAAGAAAAAAAAAATCCACCCATGTTCTTCAAAAGCATTTACACTTCTTATTGACATACCATATTCATTCATGCTCTGAATGAAAAGAAGGATGGCATTTTTTCATATGTTCTTCAACCACTGATTTTTGCCTTCTTCTGTGGTCTGCTCTTCAGTGATTGTTTGCAACTTTTTAAAATTCCTAACTTGTTTTTGTTATTATGGTGGTAATTAATTTAAATCTTTCATCCCCTCTCAAAAAACACAAACACATTTCTGTTGTGTAATTAACACAGAAGACTGTTTCAAAACTCTGTTAAAAGACTATGTATACTATGCCTAACTGCCTATATTTCAATTTGAATTTACATGGCCAAGTCTGCCTAAGCCTGCAAAGACTTCTGATGAAATGATAAACTGTTATCCCCTTATTGTTTATGCCAACTAATTGTGAAGGGTTTTATCCGGTACGTAAAATATGAGCCTTACAAATTGGCTGCGATATCCCATAATTATCACCATGTATCTCACTTTTTGTCAGAATGCAGCCATATATATTAGAAATATCACTTTTCTTTATAAAACACATCTTAAAATGCAAATTTTAATTATAAATAAGTATTAAGCTTTAGGAGAACTAAAATCCTCAGCCTGATCTGGTTCTTCTAAATGACAAATTTCAGGCATGGGAACCAGCTCAAAATTAAATATCAAAATGGTATTTTTAATTTGTAGTGCAATAAATCTGTTTAGAAGTTATCAGCATGAAAGAGGGGTGCAGATGCAGAAGTATTCAGAAGCAGCAACATGGCATTTCAGAAGTGGGGTTATCATGATTCAAGTAGATCCACTACTTCTGGAATGATTGCTTTTTATAAGAAACAAAGAAAATTGTTAGAAAAATACTGTAACAAAGATTATACGAACCAATTGGTTTTGTTTGCTTTACAAGCTGTCAAGAGATCTGAGAAATTCATTCTTGAGATTTTTGTATGTAGTTTTTGGAAAAAAACACCAAACTTTTAGAAAAACATGAAATCTATTTATAGGAAAAAAAACCCCCAAAAAACCAGCATGATAGTCATTCTTTTATCACAAGAATCATACTTTTATGTAAAGCAAATTTGCTATAGAGATCCTGCACTTTTGAATCTACATAGAACTGCCTGGCACAAGTGTTATAAATGAATAAAAATTGATGGACATTACAGCTTAAGTAACCTTCTTACCAAATATACATCATAAAAATATGATTCCACATGCAATGTCTGAGATTGTCTTCCATAAAATTTCTTAGATGGTTACAGAAACTGCTATGGGTATGGTGTATACCAGCTTTCCCCTAAGCCCAGCTGGTACCACTTTGTAACATCAGCAAAAGTTGCTTTAATAGTCAGGTATCTGACCCAGAGCTGATCAGGTCCATGAGGTTTTGTGGATTCACAACAAGATGTCCATGATAAGGCAAGTATCCCTTCTGTTCCTACGACATTGTTGCAGTTGCATATATGTTCTCATAAAGCTGAGTAAAAGGGCCACATTTTTCCAGAATCTGTCCCTGAATTTCCATGTTTTGAAAAGAATTCAATTAAAAAAAGAACCAGCAGTAATCTTTGATTAAGCAGATTTTTTTTTATGCATAGATGTGCTGTCAGCATGGGTCTGAATGATAATTAAATCACCTGAAGATTACATAGCAATTATGTTTAAGAGTTATCATATGTAGACTGTAGCAATGACTTGTGTTCTTTCTATGATGACACTCAGCTATTTAATATCGTGATAATTACCATGGTATATTAATTTTCTCTGTTTCTTTTCTTCTTTGCTTCTGTTTCATGAGTTCTTTTACTCAGAGTTCGAATTAAAACGCAGGAGGTGATGTTTATTATTTCTTATCTATAGCACACCTGCATGGGATGTGCCTCTAAGTTAACAAGGTGAAAATGGCCCTGAGTTCTAACTTCCAAGGCCATTTAAAGCCCACATTATCCAATTATGGAATGCCAACTAATTAATTTTTGCTTATAATCCAATAAATATTCATGATCCACACTGTGGATTTTTTGAACCAATACCAAAACACCTAGATTTGTGAAGAAGAAGGAGGAAAGAAGAACAAATCCACACCCAAAATCCTCCATCTTGTTACTAAATCCCATAAATCTAATTTTTCTACATCTCTGCATATTCCACCCAGTGACATAACTAATTTCTTTTTAATCACACAGCAGCACTCTCAGTACTATTACATAATCTGGGAAGCCTTTCCCAAGGCCTCAGGTCAAATGCAGTGTGCTTTTGAAGATCATTGTCTGTCAGCACTGAAACACTGAAATTCTCTGAACTCAGGGTTCCAACAGTGGTGCAGAATGGTACTCAGACAGTAAACCATATAATTCCTATAGTTGAAGTGTAAATATATAATTTTTCTCATCCTTAGCCACTCAACTATCAGCATTAGTAGGAAAGAGATGTAAGCCATCACATGAAGTATGTTTGCCTGCAGTCAGTGAGTGTTCTCAGAGGCTACTCCTGCAATGGGGAAAACCTTTTTGAGAAAAGATAAAGCTAAAAAAGGAGAAAGAGGAGAAAATGAAGAAAGATGGGGGAAAGAAAGACTGAGATTTTTTTTTTTTTTTAATTACATGGAAATAGGAAATATAAACCTGATTACTTGCAATTTGATTTCTGCTCTACTGGATTTCCTATTATACTGATAGATTGGAAGACACTGCTAAAACAGGAAAAATATAACACCACTTTCATTTGGCTAGGGAGATGTGTTAGGCCTTATTCCAGTAAATGTCTGAGACACCATATTGAAACCATTTTGTTGCTTAATGCATCATCAATTTTCTTCTAAAAAATTTTTCCTAAAAATTTTTCAGACAGCCTTGCAAAGACTGACAGGATATTGGGTGGCAAATGTGACCCTATTCATAAATCTCAAAGGAAACTAAATTCCCAGTAAGAGGACTTCCTACCTATGCTTTTACCCTGTACTTTTGGCTGCATGCAGGATTTGGCAAAATTTGTTCAGGGCATCAAATCTAGTTGATGATATTTTATTTAATATTCCAAAACTACTTATTAACTAATTATAAAGAAACAGCCCCAAATCAGACTCAAGCTCCAGAAATTCTCTATTTCCTCCACTTCTTGTGAAAGAAGTATAACTATCCTCAGCTGTCAGCACTTTAAGAATGAAGAAATGCTCATTCACAAAGACTCATGAGATACTGAGACTTCTGCACAGCTACTTAGTTACTTAGATCAAGGTACTGCCTGGAGTTACTAAAAAATCCCTGCTTCCTGATACAATAAAATAAAAGCGATTAGAACAAAGCAGAACAGCAAAGTGCTTTCCAGAAAAATGTTTACCATACAGTGAACAAAAACCACAGCAATATGTTTCTCCTCCTAAATTACAAATTTAACATGTACACATATTTTTAAATTGCTACTGATCTCTGAATGATTGACTCTTCAAAGCCTGTACAAAATATTTCAGTGGGATTAAAGACATAAAACTTCTGTACTACTGACAGACAGCGACCTTAGGTGAAATTTTCTCACTCTGTTATCTCTCCTGTTTTTTCATCCACTTAAATAATCTGTTTAGACTAAATGAGCTTTAGGGAAAAGATCATCACTTTTAGCATTCTTTTCTTACCCCTTAATTTGAACCTTACATCTGATGTGCTAGTAGTATAGTAACAGATGGTAATAACCATACGCTGAGCATCCACCATGTAAAAATATCAGAAATGCATCAAAGAGTCTTTGGCTGGCCCAAACTATTCCACATCTGTAGTCTCACTTGTAGCTATTAGTCACGGGTACTAAAATATCATTATGGGAAATATAAGCACATAAACAGTGTATTGTTTCCATATTTTAACAGCAAAAAAGTATGCTTTCTTCTAACAAAGCAAGGGAGAAGGCTCAAAATCATCAAAAATAAAGCCTCATTTTTTTATTACTCACAAAAAACTACATATACAGAAATGTCTTCAGAAAATCCTAATCTACTTTTTCAGTAGTTCCATATCCTGTCAAAATGACGGCATGGTTGAATTTGCCACTGGAATCTTTGCAGCTTGAGCCTCGGTGGAACTAAGTTAGCTGAGCTAATGTTAGAGATGCATTGCTACACCTCATTTCACAGGGAAAAAAAAAAAAGAAGCCATGGCCCAGCACAGCACTCAAAAGATTGCCTCCTCTTTTATGTTTTCTTACAATGAGGCCCAGCGCCAAAGGTACCGTGTTTGAACACTGCCTTCAGGCACTACAGCCCAGCCATAAGGACATGGGGAGCTCTGGCCTGAAGTCTGCTGCAGCCAGACTGGCACTGCCTTTACTCCCTTTTTCAAAAGTCAATGCACCTGCCACAAAGGAAAAAAAATCTAATACAGATACAGATGTATGTTGCACATACAATAATGTATACTTATTCATATTCTAGAAGCACATGGTGAAGGAATCAATCTCATGTTTCTGTTGCTTGCTTAGTTTCCACTGCACTGAGCCTGAATCCTCTTGTTATCTGTCAAGTGATGTCAATGCTTGAAAGACAAAAAATACCTTTGCTAGGAGGTGTGGAACTTTTTCCTTGTTTTTCTTTATATTACATTCAATGCACATATGGCAGTGCAGTATCAAAGTAGTAAGAGTGTTTTGTCAAGGTGTATTTTTAACTCAATTCTTGGGTAAATGACACGAATTTACTCTTATTTTTTATATGCCTGCCAAAACGGTCTAAATAAATCTGTGAGGAAGTATTCCCTAAAGTAGTGAGAATGCTTTTCCAAGTTCTGGGTGCAATATCCACTGAAGATATACAAAAAGCACTTGGTACTTTTAATTTTTTTCCCTATTATTATCCTAACATAATATTCCTATTATAATAAATGTTATTATAATGGTGGGATAATACTACTAATTTTTCTAACTCTTGTGCAAATGTCTATAAATATGTGGTTCTTTGTCATAGTTTTCTATCTAATAAGAAACAAATGTGACAAATGAAATGAAAAAGCAGCAGAAGCAAAATTAAAGAAGGAAGCAAAACAAAAGAATATGGACTATATATAGAGGAATGTAATATAATGACCATGGCTAAAAATTTCCCTGCGTCCCTCCATTTTTTTTTTAAGTAGGAAAATTGGGTTCTTTCTGTAGCTATTAAACTAAATTTTTATACATGCTAATTCTTGCTTAAGACAGTAATTTTGAGACGAGTGTACAAAACAGTGAAGTACTCTGCAGTTTCAACTAACTTGCATTAGTTACCGAATACAAAGAAGATAAAACACTAAAGCACTGAAAGTTTTATGAACTTAGATTAAGCCTCCAAATATGCTACACAATTATTTTCTTATGGGTGTGTGTAAATAGGATGATTTTCCTTAACAAATTAAGGTTGACAATTTTTTTGGCTGATGATTTTCAAGCAAATTTTCTTTCATTGATTCTTCAAATATCAAAAAGATAATTAATTTAAAAACTAAATGGGAACATTTTTAAATATGCTATGTTTTCACTATAAGGTGGATAAATGAGAACATGAACACAGTTATAATATACTTTGCAATTCAGTTTTAAGCTTATACCTTCTAACCATGGTTTGCAAAATAAACCATACCAAATAGTACATAGTGGTCTCCTTTAGTGGACTACTGTCAGTGCCAGAGAGAACCAAGACTGTAACCCAAAATAATCTTCATCTTAGACAAAACCTATTCCTTCCATAATCTACTCTGCTTTATGACTCCAGAAAGTCAATTACAACGCAGGCTAAGAGATACAGTCTATTTCAAGTAGTCTATTCCTTGGGAAAAAAGGAGATTCAGCATCAATAAAAGTACAGCTTTCATGGCTGTACATGAGTTTTCACACTTTGAAAAGTTTTCATATGTATAGCATCACAAGGTTCATTTATGATCGTGAAAATTAAAATTCAGGCAGCTTGCAACCATGAACTGGACGCTGCAAAATTTCCTCTATGATCTACTATTCTCTAAGCTATGGTACTTTGAAATAAATTTGGTAAAAATATATGTATAATTCAGATACGCTAAAGGAAGTCGGCTTTTTTTGTATTTTATCATGCTGATTTACAAGCCAGAAGCATTCCTTGCAATCATAAATACATTTAGTTCTGTTCTTCATTTTGAAACTCATCATTTGACATTGGATCTCAATGGGAACATTAAGGTATATAATTAAAACTAGGTACAGTACAGAACTTAATTTACTTGAAAACAGCTAGCCTCTAGTAATGTTTTCACTGTTTATTAAAAAGGTAAATCACAAGAGCTCCAGGTCAATAAAAAAAGACAGCTCTGACTCTTGCACAGTAAATGGCCAAAACAGGTCTCAATCCTCATTATATTGCTGAAGTTACTCATTACTTAATGAAAAAACCAAACAAAGAAGGTGTACCATGTCTTACAACACTTACACTCAGTTTACTCAGTGAATAAATGATCTACAAAATGGACAAGACAATCTATTAAAACATTAAGGAAATGGATGACTAGCTGGAGCCTTGGTTTTAGTGTTTACAGTTACATGAAAACAGGAAGATACACAGTTGACCTACAAAATATGGGTTAAGAAGTTCTCTTTTTGATTTCTTTTTGAGCTGATGCCACCCAATTCAATCATCTCCTGGTATATAATCTTACCATGTCTTTTTAATATCTGGATGCTCTCAGAACACCCATTACTCAAGACCAGATTCTTCTTTCTCACTCATGTTCCATATCCTTTATTCACAAAATCACTCTCAAACACATATTCTTTACTTCTTCCAACCATGGAGCTTGTATTTAAATTGAACTCTCAAAGTGAGCGGCACACACAATGATTAAGGATTATGGAGCATGGAGCATTTCAAATGCCTGTGCTCAGCTAAGTCTCATAAAATGAAAATCTCACAATTGTCATTCAAACTTCTGCAGTTGACTGTAAAGGGCAAGGAGTGCAAGACTGAGACAGATTTGGCCAGGAGACACTCACATTTATTATAGTGAGTAACTTCACTATTGCTAAGGGCCAAAAATGTGTGTCACTAAATCCCATTTCTAATAGATGCGTAGTCTTTTGTTCCAGCTGTGATGCTGCTGCTGTTGCTGCTGCTAATTCCATCTTGGTGTACCAATTCACTTTAAAGAAACAGAAACTAAACTGTGTTGCTATTTTCAGCTACTGTATTTAAATTCAAAATGATGAGTTAATACAGGAAAATTCTTTAGCATAAATGATAGCAGAACAACTTTGCACATTTGTACAGTTCCGTTTCAGTGTTTTATTTCCAAATCAATCAGAGAAAAATATCTTGTGTTTAGAACAACATAAGAGAAGGAGACCACTGGAACTTGATTGTGGACAAATAATTCAAAATAAGTAATTCAGTCAAAAAGTTTTTCCTCTCCTGCCTAACATCACACATATCTAAGATCATGCATACCTCTACCGTACTCCATACTCTATGACACCTTGCGCTTTGTGATACAAGAAAGTGTTTGGGTTCCGAACTTGTAAACCGTGAAATCTGAGCCACAAACTCTGTCATGCATAGATCCATTGTGAATTTAATGATGGCTGAATCCAGTGTTTTTCTATCCTTTGTATTTATTTTAGTATGTTCAATTTAAAAGCCCCACTCATACTCAAGGGTACAAGTCAAAGCTTTATTTTCACATGATCTACATTGATTAAGTTCTGCCTTGGTTCAGTGGAAGTCTAATAATTTAACATGTAAACATGTGATTAAGGTGCTACTGTAAAAGAGCATACAGTTACCAGTTTCAAATGAATGAGTGCTGCATTGGAACAACAATTAACAAAAATGTAAGGATTGATGTTACTGCATCAGCATCACTTGCAACACTGCTTACATTCTGGGAAAGAAAATCCCAGAAGGATTCAATATACAGCAATATGAAATGTTTAACTTGTATTATATCACACACGTAAAGTGAGCTACTTACCTGAGAGGGAAAAACCATTTTTGTTGCAAAAATTCTCTCCATGAGAAGAAGTACATCAGGTAAGAGCACATGGTTACAAAATCATGAAGGTTCCAAGGGATCTCTAGATTTCATCTAGTACAATCCACATGCTCAGAGCTTACTTGCACATTTAGTTCTGCCAGAAGCATTGAGTTTCAGTTAACTGGGTTTTTGCCTTTTTTCCTTACCTGAACCAGGAAATAGATTCGCTTTATTGGCAAGTGATTTTCCTTGTGTTTATCAGGCTGCCCTTTCCAAGGTCAGTGATAGATTGTGTCTCCCTCCCTACAGCCAAACGTGACTTATCTATAACTTCTAGCAGGCTTTACAGTTCAAGAGTTTCTGGTGTTGCGGAGTTTAAGACCTTCAAATTCCCCACTTGCCAGAACAGTGCCTCTGGCATGAGTTTGCTCATGATATCTCAGCTCTGTGACTGGCTGATCCTCTCCTAGGAATTGTACCATGCATTTCAGATTTCCCTGCTCAGCCAGTGCCAGCAATTCAGTTTCCTGAACTCTGTATTATCCTCCATCACTACAAGCTAAAAAAATACAGAAAGATGAGAGTTTCTTTTTAGGAAGAGTGTAAGGGACCTGCTCATATCCAGTTAACATAGATTAACATTCAGCAGGTTAAATACTTACAATTACAAAGTCCATTACTCTTATAATTTCAATTCTTCATCCATGACTACATATTTACTTTTTCTGTACTAATGGGTTAATTTTATTTCAGTTTTCAAGCTCTAAAGTAAATACTGATACTAGAATCTAAAACTATTGCTTCCTTACCTCAAATATTTTTTTAGTGTTTGTTGCTAAAATTACAGGCTCCTGACAGAGAAATAAAAGTCAAACCTGTTGCTTAATAGAAGAGTCAGATTAAGTAAGGGAAGGAAATGGCATTTTTGGTTAATCAGTTTGAAGTATCTGGAAGGCTCAAAATATCATAACACAGTGTCTCTAAAAAAGAAATGTCACCAAAACCTGTTAAATTTTATTTTTTTCCAAAAATAAAAGGAGCCTGCATTACAGCATGCATATAGCTTTTCTTCCAGATGGGAGCATTTTTTCTTTTTGGGACCATTAATCTGTTATTAGAGGCAGCCAAACTATGTTTACAAACAAACTATGTTTGTTTGATTTGAAAAAACACTTTCTTTCAGTCTTCAAATTATACAAGATTTTTTCAGATGATGGAATTAATGAAATTATTTTTCAACAACAATTTTCAAACACCTCATTCTTAAAAATAATTCAACCAGCTCTGTATGTTAGTCACTGTCACTACAGCAAATACTTATGTTCACACAATGGATGAAATTTTCTAGCCCCTATTTAGGCTATAATTGATTATGTTTAATTAGGAAAGGGAGGATAACACTCAAGATTGTTCCAGGTACGTAAGAAATGCATGCAAGTGCATATGGGCAACTCACTCCAGCTTCATAAGATGCTACTATTCAGCCATGAAACGATTAATGTTACACATGAATAAAACGGGAAGATGCTTTCTTAAAACTCAGATGTGGAAAAGTAAATTTTATTGCTTGAAACTGTCACATTCCATTTTTTACAAATTTTTTTACTTCTTTTATGCTGGAACAAGACATTCAGAGAAATTTTCCCTATGGATTTGGTTGTGATGAGTGTGGTGTTTGAAAGGTATTTTTCACCCTTTATCCAGACAACATTTTTTAGAACAAATCAAATATATAAAGCAGGTAGCAGGCAGGTCTTGGCTTACTACACTGGGATACAACCTAATATGTAATGTGGTAGCCACATCTTGCATACACATATATCATGGATTTGGTTTGTAAAGGAAAATTCTTTCCTTTTGGATTTAACAAATTATTGTTATGTGTATATGGGAGAAAGACTTTATAGATATGGGAGAAGACTTTATCAAAACAGAACAACTCTAAGGTAACAAGTAATGGACACATAAGCTTTTGTGAACTCTTTCTGTCCATGTGGCAGCATCCTAAAACAACAAAAAAAATCAATGCCAATATAAATGCAGATACTATTGTCAGTGTATTTTAAAATATAAGTCTTCAGCAGAAGAAATCCATGTAGAGGTTATTAACCTGAGAATTCATGTTTAGTTCGTGCATGCAATAGCTTATTGTGCAGTCACTACTGTTATTCCTCTTGTCCAAGCATTTTCCCTAGTGAAAGTGTTGCCGAAGCAGAAGATCATCTCAAGTCAGTTTCCAGACTCCTGACTTTCTTAAGATGTTCTATCAGAAACCATGTTGTTAACCACTAATACCAGTGAAGGATTAGACTTCCACCTATTTAACAAAGACAAATAACTCCTGCGCTATGCATCAATTCTCTTTCAAGGAAAGAAAATCTAAACATACATTTGACTTTTTTTCCTTTGATGAGGCAAAATAAATTCTCAAATAGTGATTAAGGGGTCAGTGCATAAGTACTCAAAGAAATGTGTCTTCGGTGTTCAAAAGCATTAAGAACAATCTGCTCTGTCAGAAATCAATGGGAGGAAAATAAGCCTTCTTAAGTAAATATTTAAAATTGTAATCAGGTTCCTATGCATTTATATCAATTTGAAAACTGCTGACTAATTACTGTTACCCAAGCAGAAGTTTTCCAAACAAATACAATTCATTACAAAGAGCCATTTTAGGCATCAATGGAGGACTCATGCATATTAAAAAAAACAAAACAAAACCCCTCTCCTAGATGATTTCCACTGCTTTTTTTCTGCTTAGATATTCCTAGTCTTGAATAAACTCACTGTTTACTATTTGACTGCAATAAGATAATTTCATGAAAAAAATTACAAATTCTGTTCACAAGCCACTAAGTATAAGAATTTTCTCAAAATATCATACCCTTAACTTCCACAGAAGTACTGAAATTATTTTTAAAATTTAATTTTTATTTATGGATTACAGCCCATTAATTTCGGGGGGGCTTCATCAAAATGTAAGAATTGCTAATTGAAAATTTAACACCAACATGGCAGTATTGTAGATACAAGAAATTCATAAAATATTTCATGTGTGTATCATGTAAAGATGAGCACACATATATATAATTACAAATAGGGTGGAAAATCCCTTACTAAGTAAAAATTCTGCCTTTGTAACAGATGACTCACCCTGGTTTTCCTAACAAAACCAAAATGATATTTGCTCTGATGAGTAATAGTTAAAGGCAGTTTTATACAATCTGTATCTTTCATTTAATTTTCATTTTCAAGTCAGACAAGCAAACACACTCAAACAATGCCCACAAATGGTATACATTGTATTCATGAACAATGAAAATTGTGCATGCAATACCATCCTGGTGTAGATGTGCATGCCTGCATTTGCATCTTGGTAAGTCTGGAATTATTCTGCTCCAACACCACTGCTTTAGGTAAGTAGCTCTGTATCACTGGTATCTTGAAACTGAGTAGACTAGTGCACATTACCAGGCTTTGGAGAATGATTAAAAGTAATGTTCTCTTATAATTTCTAAACTTTGTAGGCAAGTGCCAATTCAGTGCCTTCTAGCAGATATAGTACATATAATATTGTTTCATTTTTTCATTTTTTTTAGCCTGTGGGGTTCTCTGTCAGGCTTGTGTTTCCTTCTCTGTTCTTCTGCTTGTCTAAGCCACTGCATTAAATAATAGAAAGACTGTCCATAGTCTTTTACAGGAGATGTATCTGGTTAGAAATCAAAGCCCAAGGAGAGAAGACACCCAAACTACATATCCTAAAACTGCTCAGGAATCAACCCGGAGTTTTTGGAGGAAGTGAAAAAATAAGGATATAAAACTGTTTATAATGATAGCTTTTGTTTTGGAATGAATTGCGGATCTTGTTGGTTTATTTATTTTTTTTTCTTGATGAACAGATGTAAACTCCCAGAGAAATCAGACACTACTCTTATTGTTACATGAAGGCAATATTTCCTCCTCCACACAACTGAGCTTCAGTGGAAAGTCAGGGTTACTTGCAACAAGCAATAAACACAAGGAGAACAAAAGATAAAAGGTAAAATGCATGCAGGCCTTTCTTTCTTTTTTTTTTTTCAGGATGCTTTAAGGATTTTGCAAGATGCTTATGATAATGAGGAAAGAATTTTGACAAGAAAAAAAAACCACTGACACCCACTGCCAATCCAAGTTAATTAAAGAGTTTGCAAATGACTGCTGTTGCTGCTGAATCTGAGATATCACATCATGTGGAACTCAACCAAAATTTTTTTCTGCTCAGCCTTGCAGACACCAAACTACTGTTGGGACAGTTCTGGGGAGTGAAACTTCTTCAAGGAAGTATGCTTTCAGTGCAGAGAAATCTTCCATTTACTGCAAAAAGTAGGAAGAACACACTATAGAAAAAAATCTGGGTCTCTAAGAGCTCTTTAGTAGTCATTGAACCCTGTGTGCAACAGTTGAGTATCTCTCCATTACCTGATGTCCTTTGGGAAAAAAATCTCTAGCTATACTGAAAATTATGAACTTACAAGGTCTTAGGCCCTCAGTTCCTACTGACTTTTTCTACCCCCCAAAAAAGATTCTTCACTGAATTTTCTAATATATTTAAGCAAATATATTTTCAGCATTTTATTTTTAAAGAAAGGTGTAATAAGAGTTAAAACAAGCAAAACCAACAACAATCAAAAAACCTCAACCCGTATCCCTTCCATTAATTTATTTTAATAAGGACGGGTCCTTCTGGTAGTAACTTTTTGAGTCCTTAGAATTGTTTTCTTCCAATGATCCTTGATCCTTTAGGGCACTGCTGCACAGGCAGATATAATTAAAGCCAAGGAGAGATCAAATGGACTATACGCTCTTTTCATTTAAAGGTGCTTAAACTGCTTCAGATGACCTTGTCTACACTGAAGAATTATTACAAGAAAATCCCATCACTACCAAAGCTATTTCAGCTTCAGTAGCATCAGCATTGCTTTGAATTTTAGAGTACATCACTCAGCAACAGCAGTACGTTCAAGCACATCTGCTGATATCCTATCATAGTATCCATGCTATGGCAAATTTTGTTTGTTTAGTGCAAAATAGCCTCAGCATAAACCATTCTTAGCCTTTCCAACTCCTACAGGCAAGCTTTATTCTATTTTCTACTGTTTTAAGGAACAGCTGTGCATTTCTTCTAAACAGATAAAATAAACCGTTTAACAATACTGATACTTAAGTGCACCTTTACAGAGAGACAACAAATATATTGTGTCATTAACCACAGCCAGTATTGTCCAAATTGTCTAGCCTTTTACAGGCTTTGTATACAACTGATTCGGCAACAGATTTAGAGCTGGTTCATACTGTAAGATCTGCAAGATAAATAAAATTTAAATTAAAGACAGGAATTCCCAGGTTCTTTTTAACCTCAGTGAGGGAAAACAGATCTCTATCTGCTTCTTCTAGATGTGCCACATATCTTAAGAACATGCTGTACAGGTCAGTTCTGTAGTCTGTTATTTGCTCAAGGGATGTGTAAAAGTGTGGTATCCAGCTTTTGAATTAATATTTGCAATACTAGCTCCTCTTTGCCTAAGATACTAATGGCAAAAATCTCACTGAACTTAATGTGTATTTCTCAGCTAGTGAATGACCTTCATGTACAGAAAAGGTTTCAGGCACAACCCTTGTTCATTGAACTGTAGGCAGTAAAATAAAAAATGAAACAGTAAAACAATACAAAATAAATACACAACTTGAAATACCTTGAAATAAAAAGAAACCTATTATTCTACCAAGCCCAGCTCAGTTCTACAAAGTGAACAGGAAGAAACATTTTGCCTAACTGACTAAACAAATAATTACACAGCTCTTATTTTAGTTAAGACCACACAAAGACAACATTTTGATCCCTGCTATCCAGCTCTTTGAGATTCTTTTCCTAGGAAAAATGGATGACATTAGAACTTATCAAACATGCTGAATATAAATCTGTCATAATCTCAGTGCAATTCATGAAGCAGTAATAGATCACTGAGCATAAGTACTGTTCAACTCATGGAACAGTAATAGATCACTGAGCATAAGTAGTGTTTCAGGGTTTTTCTTTTCTCCTGTCCCTTTTTTTCTTCACTGTCTACTAGCATAATGGGCCCTCTTGCCCTTTATGTTATATTGTTGTGTTAGTTGCTTTTCCTACTTCACGCTGAAAGAGCTGCCTAATTAGGAAGACCAGAGTCAGCTTCTAGACTGTTTAATACTGTTAGTTTAGCTGTTAATTAATGTGCTACTCTTTGCAATCTAATTAGATTTTTTTACTGCAGAGATAAGTCAGTGAAATTACAAAGAAGTACAGGAGGAGAAGGTTGGTGGGAGGCTCAGAAATATTTATTGCTAGAATTACTTACGTGTGATGTTCATGCATTTGTTAGTGTCTCATCTTCTTCCACCCATGCCCACAACCTTATCAGGCTTTTGTCAAGAAGGATGTAGTTTATTTCCCATAAATGATTCTTATTCCTGCCAGTGAGCTGCTTCTCTTCATCTCTGTCTCTGCCATGTCCCTTTTTTCCTTTCCCTCCTTCCTCTTCTATTTTACTAACTTTACTAACTTTAATTTTACTAAAAGGCTATCTCTTTTTATGTGTTCGCATTTCACAGTGAAGTGCCTTAAAGTTCATTTATAGCTTTTGTGACGTCATACAAAAATGACACTTTGAAGAGACACTTCAACAGGGTGCACGTACTCACAAGAACTGAAGACATAGTCTTGTATTTCCTTACAACACTATACAAATATGAAAAAGAAACACGAAAGACACTGGCCAAACCAAGCTCCTCTTCTTCAGAATTTAACATTCATTTCTCTGGTTGTCTTTTTACCAGTTGCCTCCCAGGGACCAGGATAGTTGAAAGGCTGGTGGTTCTGGCAAATAAATTAAGATCCCACTGATCATCAGTGCTCACACCTGTCAGGACTCACTAGGCAATATGCCTGGAAGCAAGTTATACTAAACTGGAAATTACTGAAAATTAATTTACTACAACCAGAAGAATTTCTGCTGTACTAACTGGAAGAGTCAAAGGATTCTCATCACATTATTTTCCTTTCTATATTTATATATTAAAAATAAGGTTTTTTTCTTTTAAACTGAAATAAACTTATTTGTACTGTTTTTAAATAGTGTGAGCAACCATTCAATTAGTCTGATTCTTCTTGTAAACTGTTGCATATAGCACAAATAACTTTGAACCTTTGTTAATACTCTTGCAGGAATTAGAATATTATCTAGAGGTTCCTTCTGACATCTAAAGCTGTGAAATGTCTAAAAATAAGAGGTATCTGACTTTCGTCATTAAAATTCATAACCACTTTAAATGTGACAAGAACAAAAATTAAATGGGATCAACAAAATGCAGTATTCCTGTAAGAGCAGTTTATTGAGTTTGGTATAAGTCTTTGGAATTCCTAAAGCATTTCATATGTCAGATTATACATTATAATGATGAACTGGGAAATGGGGCATCAGTACATCTTGACTAACTGGAAACTAAAGTGTTTCATGATACTTCTTCTGCGTCACTCAGAGCTGGCTTTTCTTCTGTCCTAAACAAATTCCATTTCAATCACAAAATAATAATAATGAAGAATCTGGAATGTGGCCTAAAATATAATTTCATCATTGCATGAATCTTTGTTACTAGTAACATAGAAAGTACAAACGCTTGTCAAGGGTGATTATATACTATTTAAGAATTTTTACGGAGTTGACTAATGATTTAGAACAAAAGTATAATATTTTGATGGGAAAGAATAAGACAGCAAGCAACTGGCACCACAGTCTTGTTGGATTTTCAGTAGCTTATCCTTCTGGAATATGGTAAGAAATTCTGTATAATTTTTTCTAAATGTTATTTTTCCTCATTGCTGCCCATTAAGAGAGATTTTATTTTTAATGAATATTTTTAATGACAGATCTAGTCTTGAAGCATAATTTTTTGATAAAAAACATAAAAAAGTTTAAGGCAAAATAATGAAAAATTATATACAATGAAAAGTAATCCCCATCCCTCTGTAAAATCCGAACTATGATACCAAGTATACCAGCCGATGTCATAAAAAAAAAAGAAAAAAGGTAATATAAATTTTTTATTTTGTAATTACATATGGAACACTTTGTTATGAATTTTTACTCTGATAAAATGTGGGCTTGTAAAATCAGCTCTAACTCATCTCGCATCTCATGTTCTGATTACAGAAACAAAAGTGCTTCTTGCATAACTGAAAATTATGTGCTTTACTGAGCATAATTTTTATCTTCATGGGTGGCATGTAGCTTATTATGGAAATATATTTAAAAAATACACCAATACAAGTAAGAGATAAAAATGACTTTTCAAAATATCTGACATGTAAGGTTTCTGAAACCTGGAAAAAAAATAATTTTGATCTAGGTTGTTCTAATTAACAGTGGTCTGGGGAGAGACATATCTTTTTATTTATCATTTGAAGACCAGATTTTTAATAGTACTGTAAATCCTGAAGATCCAGAATGGCAGCTAGAAGGGTTTTCAAAATTATGAAGACATACTCCTATTGATAAAATATGAATCTCTAGACATCTGTATGCCTTGTAGATGTATCCCTAAGTATTCTGATGTAAATAACTCCAAGAATTGTAAAGAAAAGATTATCTTAGTCTAAACCAAATATTGCTATCAAAGACAATGATCTCAACAACTCCTCCAATAAACAACAAAATGTCTTCAAACCTCAGATCACCCTGCCTCAAATTCTAGAGGAAAACTATGTACTTTTCAGTCTGATCTGATTAATAACAGACAGGCTCACCTTGGGCACAGCACATATGTAGAAACAGAAAACTTACTGACATTATTCTGCACACCTCTTTCTGTCATTCTACATAAGATAGTTATCCTATTTTTGGCTATCCTATAAGTATTGTCCTGGAATAACTTCTCCATAGATATTACATGGAAGTTGCTGTCCTAGGAAGAAAGCATTTGTCCTGCAGAAAAAATTATTGATGTTGTGAACTATGCTAAAACTTCCAAATTTTAGCACATTTACTTCCACTCACAGCTGTAAGGTTTGCCAGAATCTACAAGATTTCACAGAACAGGTGAAGATTCCCTGGCCCATTCCAATCCCAATTGCAATTTCAGCACTGCATGAATGCCTTGAGGTATTGGTCCAATTCTAAATGCCATTTTAGTAGGCAGGAGCTCAGTAAGGCTGATATAGAGGATGTTGGCACAGCCCAAATGCTTTATGGTGGGAAGCAGGTTGCCAGCAAAGCTCCAAGGAATGACAGAAAATTATCTTGTGTTCCAGCATTTTGCCTGGTCTTCAGCCACTTTTCAATACTCTGAGGTGTATTTCTCCTTTGCTACTTATTCTCACACGTAGATAGCTACACCATCCCTTTCTTGTTTCTCCTAGGTACTTGGAGTTGTGCAAACTCATTCTATGGAAATTTGGTATGTACCTTTGGATATACCTTAGAGTCAGAAATATGAAAACACTGAGACCTTCCACAACCAGAGACAAAGCCAACTGTCTCAAATTGTTGAACACATCTTTATTTGTTACAAAATCCAACATGGAATATACAGTGAAAGGATGGTTTGAGTACCTCTCTAACTCCTCCTCAGTATGCTTTGTCCTCACAAAGCTAAGCTTTGTGAATCCATTTATGCATTTAAACATTTCTTATCAAAATAGTACAGATTATTATGTTTGAGTACTTTTCAGAAATGAATGTGCAAAGACTGGAGGCCCTATAATAATCTTTCAGAACAATTGTAACATGCAAGCAGAATGACACTTGGCTGAAATGTTTTATTTTATAACATTATTAAACTATTAAATTTGTTGACTCCTCAAATAATTTTTAAAAAAATCTTAACAGAATACTTGCATTTGGGTACACAGAGTATTCTGATGCTGCTAGATTCACAAATCAGCATGTACTCTGCAGCGTTATACAAATATATTCTGACAGCAGGGAAAAGAATTCTAACCTATAACCCCATTCAAAATAGATGACTGACAAACAAGACATTCATTATTAGAATAGGCTATATTATTAGATTGCAAAGTAATAAATGCATTATAAATTTATTCTGACTCATATCACTTACATTTTTCCATCCTAGCAATATGATAGATAAGTCCATCATACTACTAGATTACATACTACATTGATTATCAGTTCAGGGTGGATATCACTAACAGACTTAGAAAGATCAGACAGAAAGGATCACCTGCATCTTTGAAATCTTCCAAAGTTATCACTTAAGTCTGTCTCCACATACCTGCCACCCCCAAATGTCAGTGGGTCGGGGGTGGATAAAGGGTTGGGACGGGACATAGCCAAGACAGACAGATATTCCATATGAAATGACATCATGCTCAGCAATGACAGCCCAGGGAAAGGAGGTGGAAGGGGTAGACATCTGCAGTTACGGCATTTGTCTTCCCAAGTAACCATTAGGCATGCTGAAGCCCAGTTTCCTAGGACATCTTCCTGCTGATGGGAAACAGTGAATTAATTCCTATTTTTTGCTTTTCTTGTGTGTGCAGATTTTTCTATTCTATTAAACTGTTATGATCTCAGTACACAAGTCTTTTCATGGTCCTTACATTTTTCTCCTCTTCTCCCTGAAGGGGGAAGTCAGAAAAAGGCAGAGTGGGTGCACCCACCAGTCTCCAACCAACCTTCACTTTTACACAGCAGCAATTTTTTCTGGGAAAACCTTATATGCTATCAGATATTAGCAATCTGATAGTTATATTTTTGGAGGATTGAAGTCAAAGTTAAAAAAAAAAAATCAGGTGGCAATTACTTAGAATTAAACTTGATTAGAAACTAATTGCACAGCTGTCAGAATAAACACAAGAAAATTAATACCTACTGTAAGTCTGGAAATCTGGCCTTAAACCAGAGCAGAATTTTTCTTCCCAAGAAAAACTATTCAATCTTGTGAAGCCCCTTTCTCATTTCTAATACAATCTACTTTTCTTTGTTCCTTTCCAGCCTTGTTCCTGACAGTCATTCTGAGTCTCTAACCTATGATGGGCTTATACTCCATTACAGCTCATAGTACAAATTTAAAGTGGTTCATACCACATAATCTCAACGAGTGAGTCCATGTGCTTACCTGTCTGTCAAATTTATACCCTAGGTAGATAATTTGCAATTTTAACGAGATGAACTAAAAGGGTAGGACATCTAATATATGCTCACAAAAGTATGCATGAACAGGGCAGTATCTTTTCTTAAAATCCTCTGCACAAATATATATTTTTAAAAATTATCTGTTCACCTTGGAACAGAATGAAACAGTGTTTCTGATAACTACCAGGAGTTGGAAAAGTGTGCATTTTGTTCTACTGTCTGCATTAGGGATGTGTATATACATGTGTGTGTGTGTGTATGCATTTAGACATAGGTTGAGGTATTCATCATGTCTTAAGTACTGTTTCTTGTCATGATTCAGCCAGAGTCTGGGTACTGTGGGACTTGTCCCTGCTTTTCTGACCAGAGGAGGATTCTTAATAAAATAGCAGATGATAAGTTTATAATTTAAATATAAAAAGAGATTTATCCTGCCACATACTGAAAAGAAAATCACATTCCTGTGGTCTGTTTCTCATTTTGAGTTCCTGCTTTGTGTAGTTTAGGCTACACTCAAACAAAATCCTTATCCCCATGAAAATAACTACCACCACCACTAAGCTACTAGACAAGATTAAATCTTATAATTCATATATTCTTCTTTAAATATATTGCTCCCAGTACAACACTTTCTGGCTGAATCTATAGTTTATAAATTACCTCTTTAGCCTTATTGTTCAACATCTTATTATTTTCTTGCTCTTGAGCCACTAGGGAACATGCTGATAGTGATTCTGACTTCAACTGATAATACCTGGGGCCTGAGAATATGAATCTTTTTTATAGCTTGATGATTTATTATATGCATGACTTTCTTTGCCAAGGTCAGTATCTAACACTAATATTTTGTATCAGAAGCATTCAACTATATATACAAATTGAACATCAGAATAATTTTTTCCTGCTTGTCTCTTTCTCAGGCTTTTATGACTGCACACCATCTGGCAGTCCACAATACAAATGTTCAAGACATAAATGAAAAAAAATACAGTACACTACGTATATCAAACACTGGACTACAGGAGGAAGAATGTATCTCTTACAGACTGTTGAGAGACTGCAGATGTATTGTACCTGGTGGGTGTGCCAAGTCTTCATTACCAGGGAACACTCAGGTACCAGTGAAAGAAAGTTTATCTGGCTGTGTTTGCTATATGGATGCAAAGAGACACGCACATTCTAAAAATATTATGCTTTTAAAACCATAGAATCATAAATTCATTTAGGATGGAAATGACCTCTAAGATTATTGGGTTCAGCCATTATCCTAACATTGCCATCTTCACCACTAAACCATGTCCCTAATCACTACATCTACAGGTCTTTTAAATCCCTATAGGGATGGTGACTCATACACTGTTCCAGTGCTCTGTAATCTTCTTGGTGAAGAATTTTTTCCTCATATCTGACCTAAACCTCCCCTGAGGTTGTTTCCTCGTAGCCCATTGCTTGTTACTCAGAAGAAGAGACCAGCCCCCACCTTGCTACAGCCTCCTTTCAGGTGCTTGCAGAATGCACCTCTCACAGCCTTTTCCCAGAGGATATTCTCACTGTGTGCCTAAGTTCCTCTATCAGAGGGACAGAGCCCATCCTGTCCAGCTGTTCTCCCTCTGTGTCTCTATTTCAGCATAGCCACAAACAGATTAAACAGACAAGTGTTTTCCGACACAAGCTAATAGTGCAATTTTCCTATGAGTACCTCAGTTCTTATAGGCTTTCCTGCATTAGATGCATATCATTTCATTTTCTTTGTAAAATCCGTATTACTTTTGGACAGCTTCCAAATGACTACACTGGTGTTTCAGTAACAAAATATCTTAAGTATGGATTTTGCTATTACTAAAGGACATACCATAATAAATCTCATAGAAGAACCTGATATGACCGGTACTGAGCTGCTAGAAAAGAGGTAATCCTTTGTAAAAATATGCTTTTTTGATTTCTGATTACACAGTGCACACAGTTGAAGGATAACGTTATTCCTATAACAAAGGTAAACACCAAATATCTCATGCCTGTTGAACTGCAACTTGTGTATTTTTGGACTTTTTAAATATTTCTCTTTTCTTCTGAGCAACCATATATATGGCAAGTCAATGATTTGTAATACATAATGTAGTTGAATTAAATTAATACTGATTCCAAGAAAATGAATCTTTGAATATTATCAGAATCTCTTTATGTTTTGATACTTCATTCATAAAAATAAAAAGGAATATTTTAAAGCATCTAATTTTCACTATGTAATACATAATAACACACTCAAATTTTAATTTCTACCTGTGAAAAATGTCAAAGGTTTATAAATGCTCATTCATTTTTTGTGCGTGCTTGCATCTGGTGAATTTCACAGTGTTTTTAAAACAGGGGACACTTGCTTGGGTTTTGAGATAATAGGGACCACAGAAACTTGGTTGTCCTTTGTTTTGCTGTTTACAGCTCCCTTGCTAAACACCAGAAGCACAGGGACCCTGAGAGCTCTGGCTCTTTCAAGACAATTTGCCAGAATTTTATAGGTATTAGACACAGCCATGATGCAAATCTAATGGAAGTATGTACTTATCTAATGATAATGATAATCACTTATTCTTTGAAAAATACTCCTTCTGTATATAAATCTATGGGTAACTATGCCCTTTTTACCAAATGTTAGCAAGTATACATTTGCATTTCAAGTAAGAATGAGTCTTATTTTGCCACATAAATAACAGAAGTCATCAGAAGCTCATAGATCCTGCTGAGGAAGCCCATGCATCTGTTCAGAGCAAAGGTATAAGATACAATACTTAAATGACAGTGTTTTCCTACTTAGAGCCATACATGTTTTAGATAAATATTATTTACAGCCTATGTTGCTGTTTCAGCTGAGTATAGCATTGCATTTGAGTCTAGTGGAATCTGCATCTTGCTGACTAATTAGAAAATTTTTAATAAGTTTTATAAAATTTGAGCGCTTTGAAAAATCTGAAGGTTGGAGTTGAATAAAATTGTTCTAGGAAAATCACAAAAAGAAACCCCAAAAAGCAAACAGGGCATTCCCTTAAAGCCATATTCAATAAAAAGGAATTCTGAAAAACAGAGTAATTTTTGTAAAATAAACACAAAATCTGAGAAAATTCCTCTAGAGGAATCAGAATGTTTTTCTGCATCATTATTCCATGACAGAGATGAATTACTAACTCTGTACAGCCTGGGGAAAAGAAAAAAGTGCAGGATGGGAATTAAGATCTGATTTAGTAACATATTTTGCTAGCAATGCTAGAAACTACTTTGGATTTTTCAGAGAATACAGCGGTTAATTGCCTAAATGTTGCTGTTCTCAACATTATTAGGCATTTTTATGCTGTTTCTGTTTACCAACCTACATCACCAGTAATATACTTGAAAAATCTGATTGCACTGAAAAATTGCACTAGAATAGTAAGAAAAGTACCAAGGAAGTGCAATAAAACACATGGAACAGTTTTACTTCTCTGAAACATTTCTGTCATCCAGAGGAAGTGCTGAACAGCGTGGTCAGGCAGTAAATGTTTAATTATTATAAGAAACTGCAGTAAATAGGTGTAAAGGGACCAAAGACTCTTCAGCTTATCCAAAACACAACTGAATTTCTGCCAGCAATGCCTTCTGTGAAAGAAATACTTCATTATGAATTCTAGTCTCTGTCTTTATGTAGGGCAAACTAATGGGAATTTTGATTTTCTAAGAAATGCTAAACCACTCTCTTCATTCATCAAATTCGTAGCTCCTGAGTAGAAATATAGAAGAACATGAGGAATATTATTGGATACACAGATTCAAGAAAACAGAAAAGAGAATAGAGTTGCTCCAATTTTAACTTTCTGTGTCATGAAATTATGGCTCATCCAAAATGAAAACCAGCTGATATGAGTACTTAATGAACTGCATGAGACAGACAGAGACAAAGAAACAGAACCTCCAAATTGTTCAAAAAAGAAGGTAAAGTTTTAGCTATTTCTTGTTAGGAGCACTGTGATGCTGTACTAACAGCACAATCTTAATTGGCACAATACCCAACTCTGATATGGTTTATATTATGTTTCTGTAAAGAAAAGCTTTGGAAGGCTAAGAATTAAACTTCTATCACTTAGAGGTAGCTTATATAAGTCCACCAGCGGTTTGCTTATACACTTTTTTATTTCCAAGAGTTTCAATATTTAAGTTTCATTTTCACCTCTAAAGTGTGAAGTGTTTTCATTATTTCATGCTTTACTCATGTTGGATCAGTAACTTTGCAGGAGGCAAGCTGGTCCTTTGTCCTCCTTGAGGAAGAGCTGATGACTCTGAAGAACAAACACCTGGAAGGTACTGCTAGTGTATTGGCACTTCTGTTTCCCTGAGACAAAGACAGCCAGGCAACAATGTAATTAATGGATCCCATTTTAATAGCTATCTGACAGTCACTCCTGGGTTCACGGTCAAAGCATATCACAGTGGCTTGTACAGTAACATGTAAAGGCATGCTGGTGTCAGCTTAAGTAACTGGGTAAATGAAATTTTGTGGGAAAAAAAAAGAGAGGAGAAACAGGACAATGCTACATATAAAGCTTTAAAGGAATTAGAGAAAACACAGAATGCAGCAACTTCAGACAGGTGCAGAAAAAATCGCAGTGCCCCCGTAATGCAACTTCAAAGATTGCAAACTTTTATGCCACTAATGTGCAGCTGGTTTTAGAATAATCCTGTTGAATATTAAGCTGCATCAGTATTATTACTGTTCCTACTTTGATGGTTTCTCTTGCAAATAACTATCCCTGTAGGTAATAAATGCAAGTCACTACAGTAAAGCCTCATACAAAAAATGGCTTTTCTACCAATCTGGGTATCCTGTTAGGATATATAGGCCATAGCCCAGGTAATTCTTTAATCTGAGACCCATCTGACGCTGAAAAGCAAATGTTGCCCAACTATGGCAACATTCTGGAGAAACTATTTCTAGTTAAGTGCCAAGAGAGTCAGAGTCACCTTGTTCCTTTTTATATGGGCTGTTAAACTGAAAACATTTAGTAGGATTCTTCAATGCAAACTTCCCAAAATTGATTCCGAAATGCTGACAACTCTTTATGTGACTATGTGAAATGGCACACATTAACTATTCAAAGTGTTTAAAACAAGATGTGTGCAATACTTACAGTAAGGTTTATAGGCACAGATAACTTTGAAAACCTTTTCTTTTTCTTTTAATTCTACAAAAACAGACCAAGAAATTTAAGATTAGGCATGTAAACTTTGATAGCAGCATTATTCTTATCGTGTAACAAGATAGGAAGATTAGATCTTAGTATGCTAGTCTTCATGCTGGAAGAGAAGGCCTAAACATCATGACAAAAAATAAATTCTTCCTTCACATCATGGAGTTTTGGATCAGAATTCTAATAAGTATACTATGCAAATTTCAATGGAATAAAGGGGATGTAGAAATGCTCTCATGTCCCTATTGCTGTGAAAGACATGAAGCAGACAAATAAGGGTAGCCAAGAATCCAAAGGTCCACCTGTCTCTCTCACACACTAGCAAAGAATGCAACAAAGCTTGGCTATTTCCAGCCTCAGAAACTTTACAGAACTGAGGGCTGGACACCGGCATGACAGCCCTCTCCCAGTACAAGAGTCCATCCACGCATCCCCGTACTGCCAGTGCTAATGTACTTCTGGGAACCATTTGATCTCACGTTGTTTGAGAAACAAGAGCATGTAGTGGCATATTGTGAATTGTAAATTTAGTTTTGAGACTAAACAACAACTAGCTGACTTGGTTTTCTTCTGTTTATTTTAAACTTGTAGCTCCCCAGGGTTTATATGGTTTGAATATGACGTGCACTAATAGTATGTTTTCATTATGATATTATTGTTACATATTTAAGCTTTCAAGCACTAAGCAGGTAAAAACACATTTCTCCTTATGTGTCATTCTAAATTGTCTTATTAACAAAATACCAGATGGATTCAAGGGTCTTACTGAAATGACTGGGAACAAAGTACTGATTCCCTTGCTTTATTACTGATAGTGTGTTTATTCTGGGGTCATGACGTCTTTTTTTTTTTTCCTTCCACAAGATCTAAGTTGTAGTCTTCAAGTGGCAGACTAAAATGTCACACTCGGCATATTCTGCTCTGAAACACTTAGACAAAGTTTCTTTTGGGTTGCAAATGCCCACAGTGCTTTGAGGGGATTTGTGTGTTGCTAAGTGTATCCTGAACAAACAAGTAGTTACGAAAGCTAGTCCCTATTTTTTTTAAAGAGATAATACACTGTTGTAAATGTTCAAAATTGAATAAACATTTTTTTCTTTCCAAATTAGTGTAGTGTCTTTGATGTAAATGGTCATAACTTGTTTTACTCTGAAGCTTAAAATCAAAATGTTCTTTCCTCAGAAAATGCCAGCTTCTTTCTCTACCCTAGCTCTTAACCATTATGAAGAAGAAAAATAATTAAGATTTGCAATGTTAACAGTTAAAATTAATAATGGAAATAAATGTCAGTTTTATTGCTTTTTTATCTGTAAAAAGTCTAATAAAGTTTATAAATTGAAACATATAAATCCAGAATTTGAGATATAAGATTTAGAAACTTTAATAGTGACTTTTATTTCTTATAAAATTCAATATAATGTCGAGTAAGGTGTTTGTTAGAGATATATAATATATGAAACAACATCTAAACAAAGCTGATTTACTGTTAAAGATCAGAAACGTTGGAAAAAGCCTACACTTTAAATCTTTGAAGACAATTGAAGTCTAGGTGACTTTGTACTGTAAAGTTGTTCACAAAAGTATGAAAAATCTTGAAAGGAAAGAGTCTGAAGTTAATCTAAGCAGAAAACCAGTAAGCTGAATGAATATCATGTCTGACAAAGAGAAAGACTTGGAGACTGAAAATCAATGGATCTGGAGAGAGATCAGAAATCGGGACTACTTGATGGACAAGATCATGAAGGAACCACATCACTATTCTTTTTAGAACCTAAGATTTAATGTGGATGCCAGAGGGAAAAGGAAGAAACAAAGAACAACATTTATTTTAAAACCATGCATTCATCTTCTCTGGCTCTAAATCCTGCCTTATCCCCAGAAGCTGCATTATCCCCACTGGTTGCATAATTCTGACCCTGAACTGGGTGTAGATTATATGGCCACATATATTACAAAAGTTCACTAAAAACAGCAATAGTCCTCAGGTACCAAGGCTCTTCTGATAATATCTGAACAGAAATTCCAGTGTTAATTTCTTTAGAGCCAATGCAGTTTACAATCACAGTACTGATTGCACAGATATGTAATTCTTGAGTTCAGAAAACTAAGTCAAGAAAAAAGTAATGCCAGAAAGCCGAGAGAACTAGACTGACAGCCTTTGAAACAGCAGATACAAAAAAAAAGAATTAAAATACATTAGATGCCAACATTCTTAAACAGCTGAATTGTATAAGCTCTACTCTTGAGCTCTGCAATGCAGGAGAAAATATGTATAAAGCTATATAAAAATAAATGAACTATTTCAATTTTCTATAAACGTCCTAAGTAATTTTGTTTGTGATTTTAAATACTATATATTTTTTAAGCAGTCAACTACGGCTTTACTATTGTTCTCATAAAGTCAAGGGAAATGGAACCTCAGTAAGAACAAGGAAAATTTCTTTGAAAGAAAATACGGCACAAATTTAAAAGTATTTTGTTATTATTGAGTTTAGTATGTATGGATGAAAATTTTGTGGCAGAATGTTTTTCAGCTAAACCTAATGATTTGCTGATTCTTTGACTTAAAACTGTCAATAGAAAAATGTAGAAAATTCAAAGATAAATTGCATCAAAAGCTGTTTGTAAAATTTGTGACAACTAGACAAGAAGATTTCTTATTTTACAGAAAAATTATTGACAGTTGAGGTATTCTACTTTCATTCTTTTACAAACTAAACTTAGTCATTTAAGTATTTTCACCTTATAAGATACAAGAAAGTAAAACAAGTTAAGAAAAATAGGTATTAAATTTCTATTTGGTCTTTCTCCTACAGCTGAGCAGTAAACTTTACCAAATTATCAGAATTTATTAGGAAAGGAAAACAACTTTCAGCCTGTCCTAATTTTGGAGAGGTGCTTTCCTCCAAGGTTTAATAGGATTTGAATTGGCCAAAGTACCTTTCCTTTAGCTCAAACTAAGGATTCTATTAGAAACATAGAAACTTGTACACCCAAATACAAGAATAATACTCGCTTTATCCATTTACTAACATAAATAAGACTCAAACTACATGGAAAAGATATTTGAGACCTCTCTTGGGTGAAATAACCTGGGGGTATGTGCTTACCTAGCTTGATAAAGTTCCTCTCTACAGCTGGATTTAATAAAAGGAAGAGGTTGGTTTATTCACAAGAAGTATTTAATGTCTGCGTTATGACAGAAGATCAATTGTTCAAATTCCCCTACTTCATCTGTGGAAAACACAGTGCTACAAAGAGAGATTTCATTCACTGTGTCTGCAGCTGTCCTAAGACACAGTAGTCAAGCCTAGGGTCAGAATTAAGGTGGAATAATGAAAAATTAAATGTTTTCAGTAGAATTTCCACATAACTCAGAGATGTGTTTGATTTGAAGTCTTGCCTGCACATATTGCATGAGAATGGTGTAAGCATTTAATAATCACTGACAGAAAGCCTTTGGTGAGATGCCACTATGTCTTATTACAAGCGTGCAGTGGAAAAACTTCCAACAGACTTCTTTCCTTTTTGTTACCTCCAAAATTTACTTCAAATTGGTAGAAATCTTCAGCAGAGTGTAAGACAAGGTACTACCTTCTTTCAATTTTCAAACTGGGAGATATCTACTACAACCTAGCTTAGGCTTAACAGAGGCATACTCAGTGCCTGGGGAATTATCCTGCCAGTCTGCTTCTAAAACCAATGCTGCATAGAATTAATACTTGTGATTAATTACATTAGAACTAATGATGACAAACGCCTCCCCCAAAGCTGTGACAAGTAATCTTATTCCTAAATTGACGCAAGTCCTTTGTTGAGTTTTGACTGGGGTGAAAGTCTGCCAACTGAGTTTGAAATTTATTGTATATCCAGAACCTGACATTTCAAAAAATCATACACTATCTCACATCCACGTTATAGAAAGAATTAAAAATATACTGACATACAAACCAGTTGATTATGTAAATAGTTCAACTGAAATCACTCTAACATTTTTCCACAGGTGAGGACTTCCAGGCAATTAACTTTTACTCACAAGCTGGACACAAATTCATTATCTAAATGCCTGAAAAGGCCGGTGCATTTCTGCTGTCATTCAAAATTCAGAAAAAAGTCCTGAATGTTCTCTTGTTTTTCATGCTGTGCTTATGAAAACTCAGACAAGGAAGGACTGGAATCAGGAAGCTATACACAATTAAAGAAATGATGCAGAAGTCATAGCAGAGACTTTTGGAGATAACTAAAAATGGAGGAGAGAGAAAAATTAAGTCAGTGAGAGAAAGGCTGCGGTGATAAAGAGCTGAAACACGGGCTTTACTAGGTTCCCTCTGACTCTCTTAGAATAGCATTCAATAAAAGGAAGTACTGAAGATGTTTATTAGAACTGTTGCCTCAGTTTAAAAACCATCTATAGTAAGATGTAAATTAGCCGAATTAATGTAAGTCACAACTCACCAATAAGGCAAAAGAACCCATCTGAATTTATGACTGTAAATTCCCACTACCTCCTTCCCTTTTAGCATGCACTGCAGCTCAACAGGCTTTTCTCATATCACACTACTGCCAACATCCTCTACAACAGCTACAAAAATGTCCTTCCACCTTGAAGAAAATTAGCAACTACCTTCTCTGGCCCATACATGTTTACTGAAAGTTTGCTTCTCTTTACTGATTCATTACCACTTAACGAAATACCCTGGGCCTGACTCACTGTAAACAAAGCTAATTACCAAAACAAATCACTACAGAAACAGCATTGCCAACCCTGCATATAGGTTTGGTACAAAAATTGCAGTTCTTCCTGATCAATTTATAGGGCTTTGTTTAGGTGAAGGAAATTACTGACCCTCTAAGGATTTTTTTTTATAGCTATGGCTTTAGAAAGCCGGTTTCTCAAGTTCTTCAATTTATTTAAGGCCAAAAGGACAATTAAATACATATGGTCTATAAGAAAAAGAAAAGCAATAAAGAACATATCCATACTAAAATAATTAAACTCCAATTACCTTGTTAATCTGTAAATGTAAAGATAGAAACATTACTATGCAAGAAAGTTTCTAGAGGATTTGTAGGATCAGATCCCATGCCATAAACTATTCACTATTTTTTAATATTTGGTATTTATTATATTCATTCTTTTTTAACAATAACCCATATGAAATGTTAAAATTCTGGCTGATAAAATCTGGTGAATATACAGGATTAAGAAGGTATAAAAATTACTTTTTTTCTCATTTTTTGAATAACACATTTTTATCAAAATATCTACAGCTTTCTTCATTATGTAAAGATATACTTTTAAATTATAAAACTGATAAGCACTTTTGTGAAGAGCTTGGTTTTTCAAGTTTCTAGATCATATAGGAACAACAGCTCTTTATTTAGAAACAGGTCAGATAAAGTACCTGAAATAGGTATACATGCATATAATTAGGGTCCATATAACATAGCTTTAAGTTCTTCTTAATTAATGTAGATCTCAGAATTCAATTTGTCATGAAAATACAACAATTACACCCAAATTTGAATGTGAATTTTCACAATATTTGCTTACGGTTGCCATTTTAGCTTATATCTTGTCATTAATATTGTTTGACTGAACAATATTGTTTTGCCAAATGTTAGAGTTTCAAATTGATGTGCATAAACATAGGAACATATTTAAGAAAAGTTTTCCTGCAGGGTTTAACCAGTTCCACCATGAATTCCTAAAGGATAATCAAATTCTAAATGCCCCATAAATTCCTAATCTTTAAAATACAGCTAAATTTATTTCTCGCATTTCTACATCCATTTTACTATTATTACGTGCATGATAAAAAAGAGAGGTTACTATAAAAGCTTTAGTCATCTCTGATGCACAGTGACATTCCTAAAAAATCACAACCATTGTTGTTTAAGGGTTTTTCCTTCCTCAATCTGCATCAAGTACAAACAGGTACTTAATAAGTGAACTCTGTAAGCCTTTTCTCTTTAACAAGAAATTTAGGAAGCCGTCTAAATACCCAGATGAATCCATACACAAAAGTACTTCAACTCGAACTGTATTCAAGAGAAATATTTTGCATTGTTTTGCTGTACAGTCAGAACAAAACCAGAAATGCTCCAGCATCGTGGAGCCTAAAATATTGTGTCAAATCTTCTAATAAAAAGGGCTACCTCTGAACAGAGCTAACATTTTACCATACACATTGCATGGGACACTTCCTCTGCCATGTGAGTTAATAACTTCTTGTGACAGCCTTAGAAAGACTAAAAGAATAGCAGCAAAGAATCCAGTCTCAAAAAGGTTACGAGACATCTGACGCCTTCATTACTGAAGCCATTGAATCTGGGAGGGTGCTTAGTCAAGCCAAATATTTGTTTCTTTTAGCATAATTCACTCGTACAAGAAACAGACCCAGAAGTTTGTTTGACTGTTTTCTTATGGGCTTTTAGCAAAAGAGAATTATTGGACTGGATAGATGTCAGCAGGATACTGCAGGTAGCTTTATCTCATTCTCCAGTTAGATGCACCTGCAGGAGAGGCTGGACAGAAAGGTAGGAGTTCGCTCTTGGGGATACCATCAGGAAAGCTGAAGGTAAGGCAAGGGTTGGCAAGGCACTGTCTCAGGGTGGAAGTGCTACTGGGAACTTCATGCTGCTCCAGAGGGGACTAAGAATTAAGGAGCACTTCTAAAATGTTTGTGCGCCAACAGAAGCAGTATGAGAAACACAGGATAAACTGAAATCTTTGGCCATACCCTGTCACCTTTATGAGATGGAAAAACCTGAACTTGTCCCTGTTTTAGAGGATTCAGGGAAAAGCTGGCATCACAGTGATCTAACTCTCCAAAGGTATGATCATGAAGATGAGAGTCCAACTTTAAAACAGGACTTTGTCTTGAAAAGTAACTCTCTATAGGGATATACTGCATGTAAACACCAAGGCTTGTTTTAACCTTATAAAAGCATTACTATGAAGAGTTAAATTCGTTTTTTTCCTCTCAGTAATGTTGACCCTTTGATACATGCACTTTCTTACCAGAAAACACTAATCTTTGCCAGAGAGGAAATAAGAATTTACTCACAGTAAGACTCCATTTGCCATGCCTAAAATAAAAATACAAAGTGCATCATCTTCACCCAGACTTCTAAGAAAAAAACGAAATTAATTGAACTGGGTCTGGAAGTAACTGCATCCTTAATATATTTTATTCCAGACATTCAAGAAAACAAATACCAGTGAGGCCCTTCAGGCTCCCAATCAATGGCATAGAACCAAGGCCTATAGTTGAAAATCTGTTGAATTTTTTCTTTCGTGAGAAAAAAACCCACTTGATTTCTCTAGTGAGTAAGTCACCATGGACAAATGGATCAATCGCCACTTACAGGAATGCAAGAAAATAATGCCCAGCATAGCCATCGTGAGCCTTCATTCAGGCAAAACAGATTAAAGGCAAGACTATTGTGATTAGACTGAAGTTTTTGACTGTAGTTACCTGTGTGCTACCACTCTTACTTTGTGAAAAAGAACACTCTAACTCTGCTTCTGGTTTTGATGTTTTCAGACGTTTATTGAAAGATATGTTTGAAATCTCCATCTTCCTGTTAACTGGTTACAGGCCACTGTATGGAAAATCCCTTCTGTGGTGTGTGTGGGCAGTTGCTGGAAAACCTTTTAGAAAACATTAGTCTGCTTTTTTTCCACAACAGCCAGACCTGACTTTAATAAACCTTCATCAAAACCTGGAAGATCTTATCAAATTTGGCTGTAAATCCTGTTTCTATACCAGGAAAAAGTTGTCCTTCATTCCACAGCAAAAAAGAATTAAACTAGCCTTTTCAAACAAGCCAGCTGCTTACATCCTTCTAAAGGAAATGATAAATGATTTAAAAAATATTCAAGTGTAATTGAAAACTCTATAGGAATACAACTGAACAAGCTGGTGGGCCACGCATTCATACAAAATATACTTGTTTTTCTCTGACTGATTGTCATGGTTTAACCCCAGCCAGAAACCAAGCTCCACACAGCCACTTGCTCACTCCCCCACTGGCAGGATTGGGGAGAATAGTGGCAGAATAAAAGGTGGAAAACTTATGGGTTGAGATAAAGACAGTTTAATAAGGAAAGAAAAAGCCACACACAAAGGCAGAGCAAAACAAGGAATTCGATCACCATTTCCCATGGGCAGGCAGCTGTTCCGCCACCCCCAGGAGAGCAGGGCCCCATAACATGTGATGGTTACTTGAAAAGACAAATGCCACCACCCCAAACATCCCCCTCTTTTTCTTTCCTCCCCCCACTTTATATACTGAACAACATGCCATATGGTCTGGAATGTCCCTCCCTTTGGTCAGTTTGGGTCACCTGTCCTGGCTGTGTCTCCTCCCAGCCTCCCACACACCCTGAACTTCCTGGCCAGTGCGGCAGTAGGAAAAGCAGAAAAGGCCCTGGCTCTGTGTGAGCTCTGCTCAGCAATAACAAAACCTCTCTGTGTTATCAACCCTGTGTTCAGCACAAATCCAAAACACAGCCCCCCACCAGCCACTGTGAGGAACATTAACTCCACCCCAGCTGAAACCAGATTATACTCTCATTGTCAGCTAACAAATGAACCTGTAAAGAACACACACAGTTGTTGCACTTCTCAAAGCTGTGGTGCTTGAGAATATCTGCAAGTAACCTCATTACAATTACAAGTAGAAAATAACGGATTTTTCATTTTGTTACCAGATCCAAAAAGTTGAGAGAGGAAAAAAACTCATATTGCATCAGATTAACAAAAAGATGAAGAATAAAACAAACTTTTTTTTACTACAAATCCCTTTTATGTCAAATCCTTCTGAAATATTTGATTTATAAAAAAAATGTTAAAATTAAACAATAAAGTATATGGAAATATTTTTTTTCTGTTTCAGCTGGAATCTTCTGATTTTAGAAGTATATTTCTTAATGCACTAAAAAAACCCAAACAACAAAATGCAACTATTTTTTTTTATTATTATTTTAAAATTTAAGTGCTACCTACTACCAAGAGAGGCCTATGTTTGTCAGTGATAACAACCAAAATTAATAAATGAACTGAAACATGTTCTCACTTATTTTTCATGCCAAAATATATCAGCAATTATATAGGAACAATCACAACTGTCCTTTCTTGAAGAGGGCATAGAGAAGAACAATCTGTACTGAGAATACTTACAAAGACAGATGGTATTTTTGGTCTTAAATTACAAAACTCTACTGTTAAATGACTACCATGACCTGAGAATATCTGGAGGATAAAAGGTGTCCATTTTCATGATCTTAAGAAAGAAACAAATCTCTTGTCTGACAAAAAGGTAGAAAAAATACACTAACAAGGAAGCAAACTTACCAACAGAGCATATATTCAAAAACATCTTTAAAAGTTTGCAAAGAAAAAGCTCACAGTTCATTTCCCTTACTCTCCATAGTTTAGATATGAGTATTCATCCATGCACCTTTAATGTCAGAATATCAAGCTATGTTTGTCACTGGTGAGCTGTGAAGATGACAGCTAAAAATCAAACACATGGGCCTAAATAGGTATAGAAGTTTCCAGGACAGAAATATTGAAATTTAAGAGAAAAGGGGAAAAACAGTTAGATGCTTAGCAGAACTCTTAACTATCCAAATCACTGACACAAGGAAAATCTGAGTAGCTCACAGCAGCCTCTGCTAAATTATTCTTTTAGTTCTGTTTTTCTCCCACATTAAAATCCCTGTATATTCAAAGCACTGTCACTCACATCAAGTTAGTAAAGTTTCTAGAAATATATGATTTTGATGCCATGAAGATTTTTACCTTTTCTTTTATACCCATTATACCTTTTTTACAACTTCTGTATTCTTAGTGCTTTTTGCCTACATTCTTAAATTTGTTTGTTAAGCTGAGAGACTAAACATTTTAGAAGCTTCGTAGCTAGGGATCAGTGTGCCCCAGGCCCCAAGGTCCTCTCCAGAACATATTCTGTAAACTAAGATAGAACCATCCAGGGGAAGGTTCCTTGGGGAGAGGGGCTCACTCGAGCCTCTCATTGGGGAATCTTTGATAGATATGCTAATTAGTCAGATCTATAATGTTATACCAGATCTTTTGGTGTGCATTTGGGTGCATTTGACCTGGACGTGGTGCACCTAAGGATCCTTAAAATAAACACCAAGGTAAAAATCCCTTTTCTCCTAACCATGTATGACTCTTGATTTTAAGAGCAGGAAAAGACATCAATTTCACAAAATGAACACTTGAAAATTATTCTTCCTTTCTGCCAGTTAATATTTTTATGCAGTTTTACCACTTATGTGGACAGAAAAGTGACTAGAAAACTTACTGGCACGTTTATTGTAAGTAGTAAAATATGATAAGAAAAGCTAGGAAATTTTATGCAGATTACTGGAGTTCATAAGTACTCTCACCATTTAAGCATATATTCACACAGGTGTCAAAAGTGTAAGAGCAGAAATATGTATGCATACATTTACTAACACATGTTATTATTTATTTTATTTTAGTTAGCACAGTGTATTTCAATAGGAATCATGACACTTCAAGGGACTTTGGATCGTGCTTTTTTTTATACTATGTGCTGGTGAAACAAAATGTCCTTTGAATCTGGCCAAGTGAAACTTGATAAGATTCAACAAAAGGGAAATAAAGAAGCTTTTTCATCTACCTTAATCAGTCATTTTGATATTTGGATGCAACAGATAGCTCCAGACAATGTAGAAGTTTCTTTTAAGTGTGTATGACAACCATGGGAGACAGCGAATGAGACATGGATAGTTATTTAGTGCCAATAGCATGAAACCAAGCTAAGCAGATTTCAAATAAGTACATTTCCTAGCAGCTAAGTATAGCTGAATGCAGAATTATCTGTCAAAGGAAACAGTATTTTAACTCAAAATCACTGCAGGCAAACATGATTAACTACAACAACCAAAAGATCTGTTCAGCCTGCAGGTTTTGCTACTTCTATACTTCCTAATCAGTTCTTGCAAATATTCATTTGGCTCACCCCTTAAGAGCATCTCCAAATCTTATTTTAGTCCTTGTAACATGACTCCATGACCAAAGTTTTGATCATTTTACTATCTATAGAGTAAATGCTCACCATACAAATATTCATTATTTCATGAATAACCACAGGACTGTTATTATTTTTCCTTCTGTTCCCTCCTTCTTGAAAAAAAAAGGAGGGTCACCAATTAGAAAACTGAAACAGTAACACTTGACATAGTACGGTACAAATAGTAGAGCTAATATCTGAAAAAGAACAGGTTTGCAAATACAGGTCATGTGACATTTGTTCAGTCCCACTGCTTCCTAAGTATTAGCAAATAGAGCTGGTCAGTGAATGCAAACATCTCAGCTTGCAGCCACTTATGGAGCTTTATAATTGTTCCTGCCACCTATTTGCCTTGAGTATATTGAGTATTTGCACGGCTTTCTACCACCTCCAAGTGTTATTTGTTTTTTTTTTAAGTATATCCTACAATTCAGAAGTGCATCATCTGAAATTTCAAAATTCTTACCATCGGATGGGCAATTGCATCAAAAAATACAGATGTACTGTTTAGATCCAGAAAATCAGCACACCCATATGAAAACACCTCAGTGAATAAAGGTATCATGAGTGTTTTCCACTCATAGGTTTTCATGACCCAGAAGGCCTCCTACAGTTACGTTGGAAAGTGTAGCCAAAGCCTATGCAATAATATGCCTATTGCATTTCTTTTTGGTAGGCATTCATCTGCCACAGGATGGAGATTAAGGGAACTATTCATATTGCAATGCTCCTGCAGGAGCTTGTTAATCAGTAGTAAAAGTACTATATCATAGTTCTCATGGCCTCCAGATGCCATGTCTTTGCTGCCCATCTCAAAAATTCATAAAAATGGACATGGTGGAAGATCCGTGTCATGTGCCATTGCTCTCCCTCTCCAAAAGAGAGTGAATAAAATTCAGCCATCAGTTTTCATTTAACTGATTTCAGTGAATATTTTGACTTTGGTTGTACTGCTTTCTTCTTTGTGACTTGCTTTTTGATATATGATGTCACTTAAAGTGTAAAGACCCTTTCCCCTTTAGCTTTTATGAAATACATAATTTTAAAATAAAAGCTAAAAGTCCCATTGACTAAAAAGTGTTTTCTAATGTTGTCTAATAGTCTATTTGTTGTGATTTTTCAAGCTTATTTTGCTCATGCAATTTCTCCATTAATATAATCGAGCAAGTTCTTTACCCAATTTTAATATATTTTTTTAAAAATAAGATATAGTCAGTTTTGCACTATAGAAAAAGAAACAAAATAAATTTCATTCTGAATCTTGTTGTAGAGTAAGGCCCTAATTCTTTTTTGGTGACTTCTGTGAACTCTTCTGTTAGAAGACAACCCCACAGATCTCATCTACACAAAATATAGAGATAAAATTTAAAAGACAGAACAGATTTTAAACTTTAAGCAAACCAAAACTAAAAGAAGAAGATTTGGTAATGCTATTAACTTCTCCAGGGTACAGATGTGAACTCTAATTGCTACTCTCTGGAAAACACATCTCTTTTTAAACTTGATTTGCTGGGCAAGGAAGGACATGGATTTCACCCCTTGTACAAAAAAAGTTAAATGTGTATCTTAAATGCTTATACAAAAAAAATATAAACCAGAAATATGGCAATTAGTGACCTGATGTTTGAATAAGCAGTTCAATATGAGGAAGCATTTTTCTTAAAGGTCTGAGGCTAATTACCAGGTTGCAACAATGTGCAATGAAAGAGTTTTTACAGCCACTGTGTATGGCTTCCCAATTAAACCCTGTGTGCAATGTGAGAAAAATCTGATTTTTGTATCTGAAGATACCTAAATAAAAGAATACATTATCTATTAACTAAAAGAAAAATTAGAATTATGATATATTGGGCAGCCTTTTATTTAGGTAATAGTTCCAAAAATTGAGGCATATTTGACTAGAAGTCTGTCTTTTAATCAGGCTTTTAAAATTGGTGATTATCTAAATGGGCAGTTCCTTAAATGACAGCAAGATTAATCTGCAAATCACACTGGCAGTGCTTATATTTATATGCAAATATGTGCACTTCTAATCATAAGCTTAAAAACTTGGCCTCTGCCAAAGGACACATCTACATGGAATGGTGCAGCATTTACACCTGGCTCCAAATAATTCATCTGAAGACAAGCTGGGAATTTGTAAACAGTACTCCCTGGTTACAGTGTTCATACCAAAGGGCTGCCTTCCTCTCTCTTAACACAGTGATTTTTTAGTTTTTCTTCTCAACCTCCCTGCTGCTCTCTACTTATACCATTTTGGGAGCAGCCCAATTCCTGCATGTAAAAACCACACTGTAATAGGAGAGTTGTTAAAAGAAAAGTCCCTATTCACATAAAACCAGAATATATTCTTTTTAGTATTACATTAAAAAAAATCTTCAATTATTACTGAAATCACTTCTAATACAAACAGACCAGCAATACTCTCTCAGTAAAATTATGAAATTACATTGGGCCATTGTAGTTCTTCTGTGAAGACGTATTTTTGTCAGTATTTTTATGGTTCCATACATTGTGTCCTTGGCAGATGCTTTTGATTCTCCTCCAAAAGTTCAGCAAGCAAGCAAATTTTCATCAAACAACTAAAATAACTTTGTCAGCAAGCTGTGTTTTACTTTTTCTCACATTTACTTTAAGCCTCTAAAATTATCTTGTTGCGTACCTACAGTATTTTGTCTGTTCTCTTCATCAAAATGTGCCGTTTTTATGTGCAAATATTGCAGCAAATATCATCAGGTTTATTGTTTTATTCTGCTACATTTTCTTCTGTTAAAGAGAGTTATATTTGACAGTAAACTAGATGTTGGTTTCTTGTATCAAACTCCTGAATTTGCATTTGATGTACAAGCAAGGACGTATATTAGAAAAAGTATTTATTATGCTGGAAAATTAGCCATGCTGTAGTGTTTAGTATACTTAAAACAGCATGTAGAACATTTTAGCAGTATGATGGTAAATGCTTGTTTATTAAGAGCCATGTACTGAATAATCAGAGCTGTACCTAAAACTTCAGAGGTTCCGTTTCTCTTTGAGTACGAATTAACTTTAGAGTAACCCGCACATACTCAGGTAACAGATATTGTAGAAACATGGAACAGTTTAGGTTGGAACGGACCTTTAAAGGCCATCTAGTCCAATCCCCCTGCAATGATCAGAGACATCTTCAACTAGATCAGGTAGCTCAGAGCCCCAGCCAACCTGACTTTGTTTCCACGGATGGAGCAACCACCACCTCTGTGGGTAAATTGTTACAGTGTTCTACCACCCTCACTGTAATAAATGTCTTCCTTATATCTAATCTAAATTGACTCCCTATTAGTTTAAAACCATTACACTTTGTCTTGTAACAGCTCCTGCCCTTGTATTTTTGCAAATATATCTAACAACCATGTGTACCCCCAGCACAGCAGCACCAACACACAGCATCAACACCACAGCAAACTTGATTTGATTTCTCAACTAAGTTCCTGCAGATGTTTGGAAATTCTCTGTGATTCAATACACATTTTTAAAACATTCATCGTATGCAAATAAGAAAAAATATAAAACCGCTATTCTTCATGGTTCTATTGGTGTTGAAGGAAAGTATGTAGACTTTTGACTATCTAATCTAATCTAATCAAAAAAGTAACTGAAATCACAATTTTTCTTTTTTTGCTATTAAGAATGGCAAAGGGCTCCAATATGTCTTATGTCACCCAATGAAGTCAGTGATGAGTCATCTTCATTTCATTCTAATGTCTGGTTATTAAAAGACAAATCTCAAATAACATCTTCCAGCTAAAGTACCAACAAATCCAGGATACTACCTAAAAAATACATAGAAATAGGACATCATAAACTCAGTTTTGCAGGTTTGCAGACTTAAGAACTGCCTGGATTGAAGGAAGAGCATTAGAAACTAACCTCACTTTTCTTAAAGCCTTATCAGTTCTGGTCTTAACTACAGAAGTACTTGTACCCATCGCTCGCCCAGACTTCAGAAGAAATTCTGAAGTCACATTCAAATACTCAAGGAAATATCCCAGAAAAATGTGTCACATATTTAGACAATCTTAACTATTCTGATAGAATTCTTGTTTATTGCTTTAATTTTATCTCTAGTACCAGGCAATAAACTATGTCCTGTTTCTGTTTTATCCCTCAAGACCCAACATGACATTTGAATACAATCTCTTCCTCAAATGTACCAATCAAGCTTATACAGTAACCAAAGCCTTCTACAACAGAAACCACAACAATGAAAAGGAGAAACTTCAAAGAGCTATTGCAAATTCCAATGTCGCATCTTCCAGAGAAGAACAAACTATCAACTCAGAATTAAAGTTCCAACAAATATTTCCTGAAGTCTTGGGTAACACAACTAGCAATCCTGTCACTAAGGTAAAAGTCTTTGAGATCTGCTTTTAATCCAAAATCCAAAGCGAGTTTTTATTTGGGGGAAAAAAAAAGGATCATAATGGAAAAACTTACAGTAGGAGCAGCCATAGACTTCAATTCTTAACCCAATTTGGCCCTCTCCATTCCAGTCCAAAGGAACTATCCTTACATAGCGAGCAATAACTGGATGTTGTAAATCATGCCGGACCACGCTGTCAGAGTTTGTATTTCCAGGAAATGCCTAAGGGAAAGAAGGGAAAAAAAAAATCAATTCTAGTGTCTATACGGTTGGCATCCAAATAAATACATAGAAAAATCCTATAATAAATACCAATCGTGGAATAAAACCCCAAAGATTAAGGACTACTACTGTAAACTATAGTCATCAAAATACTGAAAGAGATAAAATTCAAGTTGGTCTTTTGTTTACAGTAATAGGAATAGCTATTTACATGCTCAGACACTACTTATTAAAAAAATATATCTTAGAAGAATAATTATTTTGTGGCATGCATAGTAGACCCAGGTGGTCGTAGATGTAAGGAAGATGCACAGGATCACTTCTTTGGTGGACTCACAAAATTATAACATTAACAGTTACATTCACCTTAATTTTTCTGTGCTGCAGCTATTGATGTGCTAAATGATGATGATGGCACTCCTCACTTCACAGATAAGTTAGTAGGAGACATTAATTAGTGTCTTTGAAGTACTTATATATTCAAGTGGTATAAGTGAACAGTTCTCTCTTCTGAGCAAGAGAAGACAAAGGAAAGCGTACACTGAACAACAACAAAAATCCTACTGAGCAAGCAGCTGCCTGTTTTTTTATCTTCTAGGAATCACAGAACTTCATGGAGGAAATAAAAATTTTGATTCCTTTAAAAATGTATATTTTAGTGAGCATGCAAGGTAATAGTTCATAGTTCAAGAGCAAATTCCATTTGGGAATGGCTTAATTTTATGATGCTTGGCATAATCTTATCAAAACCCTATTAAATGTAGAGGTTTGCTGGTAGCTTTGGTTTGGGCTTATTTGGGTTTTTTTAATCTCCCAGAAATGTTATGGTCAAAGGAAGCTGAATATAGGAAGACATGATATTTTCTACATAATTTAATTAAATGATTGATGAAAACAATTCTCAAAATCAAAATTATTTTCTATAGCTCTCCAAATTTTGTGCCCTGACTTGTGCTTTACCAGTCCTTTGCCAGAAAGAGGGCTGATCTCAGCAGGTACATGGCATTTCAAGGGTTCCTATTGCTATATGAATCAGTAACCTCTGCTGAATGCATAAACATAGTCCATAGAGAATAAGGCAGTCCCAGATTAATAAAGCACATTCCATTCAGTCTCCTGCAGAACAGTATCTTTTAAACACAGCCTTCATTTAAATAAATGGGGAACAGTCATACACACTTTGTGGATAATGCAAATATCAGGCCAAAATCCATTATTGCAAGACTGAAAAATCAATTTAAAGGAGCTTGAAAATTATGCACAATTGCTGTAAAATCTCCTTTTCTGGCCAAAAGATTTAAAGGTATAATTTAGACCCACATCTCTAATAGGATTTTTTAAACAGGGAGTGAATCTCTGGCTAAAAAAATAAATAAAATATAGAAATTTACAGTAAGAAGCCGCCTTGCAAAACTATTTTTTTCAGAAAAAAGGTGGAAATACCTATATAAATTAAACAATTATTTCAGATTATTAATCTCATTAAATCACTTAAATATTTTTGCCAGGTATCATGTTTTTTTCTTTAATCCAAACTGGGAAAATGATCAAAATGGCTTATTTGTCTGTAAAACACCATCTCATGAGCCCAACTCCAAAATTTTCTGTTCTGTAAATCATTTCTCTTCTTGTCTTGGATACTGACTTCTGTAAGCTGCTTCATATTTCAGTTCACATTGCAATGAAAAGACTGGGAATGTTATTAGCCACAACCACTTTTCTCAAAGGTAGTGCTCCACAGGACAGTAACATAATAAGAATTAAGAAAAGTAAGAAAATAAGTCCCAAAATCCTTTCTAAGCAGTGCTTTTGAACATTATGAATGGAGCTTTCAAAAACATTCACTGAGATTTTTGTCGCTCCTTAAGAGCAAACTCTGTTTAGCTGCAAATAATTTTAAAAATTTAACAGGGCAGGTTTACAGGACAGGTATCATATTTTAACAGGCCAACTAATAAAGTTTTAAAATAAATAAATAAATGATCAGTCATTCAGCAGAAGTTACAGCAAAAATTGTTGTGTGATCTTTAAATTTCCCTTTGGCTTTACCAATATGATTCAGCCACCCCACTGTACATAAGGACACCGTAGAGACACTCAGCATAATTCTCTTTGCATAACTAAAACACTTTTCTCTCCGGAGAAAAGTGAAGGTAAGAGTTTGGGAAATTTGGAAGGAAAGCTATGGAAAATTAAGATTCAGACTCAATTTTTTATCCCATACTTAAAGAACAACTATATTCCAATCAATAATTAAAAATGCTAGAGCTAAATTATAAATTCATATAAGTATTGTAATGAAGTAACATACAGTTTAACAGTAGTATGTAAGTAAAACTGGCCAAAAATGGTTTTAGTTTTCTGTATTAGGACAGTTTACAACAGTTTTACAGTACTCGACTGTATGGATAAAGGAAGTACATTACGAAATTTCCTTTTAGGAAAATGCATTTTACAATGAAGGATTAAAAAGAAATTCTCAGCATTAAAAAATTTAACTCTGAAATAATGAGGCACAGAAATGCCTGAAATGTTATTAAGTGAATAACAGTGCAAGTTCTCCTACTTTAACCAAAGAGTAAAATGGTGAAAGAATGGTGATTAGATCCTAAACCAAGTAAACAAAAAGATGTTTGTAATCTCTCAGCTCTCTGTGAAGCAGAGAAAAGCCCTGTACTTCACTGAAAAATATCATCACATATATACCAGAGAACTTAATTTAATTAAGGGGAAAATTAATTCTTCACCTGAATTAATTCAGGTGAAAAATTCTCTATCCAAATTAATGATCTATTCAGAGAGAAGTACTAAAATTACTTCAGCGGAGGCTCTTTCTAGGATGATGTGAAAATAGAGCAATGCATGGAATAGTAGGATATTTCTTTTCCTCTAAGAGGAACTACTAAATTTTTTCATAACTTTTTAAAATTAATAGTGCTTTTTTTCACTACTTTAATTTTATACTTACTGTTATACTCTTGATAATTATATTTTGCTTTTTTAGCAAAGGAAGGAATAATTTATGTCTCTGAATTTCTGAAAAAACTTCTCTGCTTCTAGCTTTATTTTGACACTGAAATATGAAAACACTACAGAGTCTGTGTTCCATGGTACTATAGCTCTATAAATGGCAGAAATAGGAAACAGAAGTACCATATTATAAAATACGGAAACATCCACAGGCAACCAGAATATGTTTTTAGGAAATATAACTGGATTTTTCTTTGGGACTCCAAGGTGAGTTAAGCATGAAGGTGACTAAATCTTAAAAATTTTATTTTATAGAAAATCCCCCGAATTCCAAACCAAATAATTTTTTCAAAAACTCAAAAACTAGAATGATTACAAAAACAAGATGTTGACAGCTTTGGTTATGGCTGCCAGCCTGCAAAGCAAAGAAAATCTAGAAACTGTTTTCCACTTGAGTTCTCAAGACCCTGCACCATCAAAGAGCAGAGCAGGGCTGGCTGGGTGCTGGAAGGTCTTGGCCAGCAGTGCAGCGGGATGGTGTTTGGCACTGCAGGGCAGTTCAAATCCAGGGGCCCTAGAAAAATTCACATCACATACTGGTTCTGCACAAGCTGACTGAAATCCACAGCGGATTTCAGAGAAGACAAGATGTTCCAAAAATGTGTTTCTACTTTACCACATGAACATTGAAGAAAAAAAGGCAAAACCTGAACTTCATCAATTCCTCCTTGCTGGAGAAACATTTCTTTGCTCAGTACCTATGAAAACACACCCCAATTGTGTCATACAAACTCACACAACAAGAATAAGAGGATTGGGTAAAGGAGAATGTTAAGAGATTAACTTCAAGGAGAAGGGGGAAAAAAAAGAGATAAAAAGAAACATGATAGCAAAACAGGTTGCAGAAGGAAAGAATAATAGCAAACAAAGAGAAAAAATTTAATGCATCAGAAAGCAACAGATGTCGGTTATCTCCATTTCAGCTCAGTTTTGACATGTTGCTTTAATTTCATGTGGTGCCATTGTGTGGAGTAAAAATAGGTGATAGGAAGCAGTAATCTTCTATTCAAAGGAGTATTTCTTCATTCTCTCCAATGAACAGTGCAATCAGTAACACTACAGTTTCCCTAAAAACAAACACGTTCAGAGCTAAACAACATTTCTACAGCATCCTGCATAATCACCTCACACAGAAATGCATCTGAATGAAAGAAAAGTATTTGAATGTAATTAAAAGCAACAGCAGGTATTTCCCTTATCACAAATGATGAAATCCTCAAATGATTCAGCAGGTGCTGGATCTCATCTTTGGAATTTGTGGTTATAGAAGGACCAGAACTCCTATGAGCTCAGGATTAACAAGTGGATCAACTAAACATTATAATGCTGATGATGCTGTGTTCATATGAACTTGATTCTGAGTGCTAGAAGTAAATTCTAATTTCAGTGGTTTTCCATATAATTCCCTCAGCCACATTTCTGTTTTATATATATTTGTGTGTGCATACATATATATATATATATATAAACAATCCCCTATGTTATGTGTGAAGTCCTCAAAAATTTTTGGAAAACTACTCACATACTCAAAGTAAGGAACATCTACTAGCAGGCTTTCACTAAAACTGAGTACACTCTTTTGTTCTATGCTCAAAATGTGTCCTAGCACTTTTTAATCAGATCCATCTTTTTGTTCACCTTACACCCTTATATCCTCTACTGATTCCTAGGAAGTTTACTTACAGGTTCAAATTCTGTCTTTGCATGCTGAAAACATATTCTAACCATGTGTGCATCATAATTTAATGAATAATATAATGGAATCATCATTACATGCAAAGATTAAAGCCAAAAGCTTATTTACTGCCTTTTACCCTTTCACATTTCCAAACAAAACTAAATGATTTAGCAAAATAATGTTATTGGTCTTTAGAACAAATTAGGGTAACATTATACAACCTGATAACTACTGCTTTACTTAAAAAGAATTCAATCTCCTCTACAGAAACTGTGTTTTTTTTTTATTTTGACAAGAACTTCAAGGAACCTGTAAGTTTCAAAAAATTTTTAAGGAATAATGTCATTTGCTATTCACAGATAACTTGGAGGGATTTCAGTTCTGTATAATGTTTCCTAAAAAATGTTTTTAAAATTTAAAGACAGAGAATTGAAGAGCAAGATATGATACCTGAGCATAATTTCAGATGAAAGAAAAATTACAAATACAAGCTTCATTATAAAAAATCTGTGAGTTTTAATTTAATGTATTGATGTTTGAAGTTTTTCTTTTAAAAAAGAAACAATTGAAACTCCTATACACAAGCAAACAAACACAAACCGAAAATCCCCACACCCTCACAACTACTGCTTCCAGAACATGACTCAGTAACTGGATGTAAGTGAAACATGCTTTTATCTTCTGGCACTGTTGTAGGATATTATCTTTGTTTAATTTACTTTGAGTAATGAAGCCTAAAGCCAAAATTCTTAACAAACAAAGAACTACCTCTCCATCTTGCGCGTATACCCCAAACCCACGAGTTAATTGCTTTTCTCATACTTCTACGTACAATTGCTCATACTTTTTTTATTAATAGAAATATTACCAAATTATCTGTAAATTTTGCTAGGGAAACTGACTTCTTTCCAGGACTGGACAGGAACCCTTTGCTGACTTTGTATTATTGGAAGATTTGAGGTGGACATCTGACAATATACATGTATACAGACTGGAGGGTTTTGTTTGTTTTTTTTTTCCCCAGAACTCCCCTTAATAACCCTATTCCTCTAACTTTTAGACTCATGAACAAGGAGACACGGACGTATGGATACTGTTAAATTTTACTTTATGGGACATCACAGATAGCATCACAGCAAAGACACCAACAGTGTCACGTTTCTTTACATCCTGAAATTGAATAATATTCCAGAGAAGTGTGAAATATCTCACTGACAAAGACATTCTTCCCTTTTGGTGAAGGCACCAAACATAACATGAAAAATTTCTAAAACAGATATCCTCAAAGCTAATAGATTATTTTCAGGCCTGCATAATGAAGAAGAAATTTCAACCCCTATGCTGAGCTATATAGATTTTGTTCCACTTGGCATAAAATGGAAGCATTCTAAAATTTTTTAAAACCTAAGCTATACACAAAAAATATTGAAATATCATTAGGGATGGAAAGTCAATGCTGCTAGTAGAATTATTGTTTCCTACAGGGTCTTAATGAATTCCTGAATATCATTATGATATTAATTTATTTACATAGTTACCTGCTATTTATTCCCCAGAGATTCACATGATTCCCAGAGAGAAAATTGTGATTATTCATCCTGATACACTAAATAACTGAGGCTGAAATACCTTGAGGTTTTAGGGTGTTTTGTTTTCTTTTTTGTGGTTTTTTTTTTTTTCATTTTTAATCATATCTAAATTCAAGGAAAAACACATGAGCTTGATTTGAAAAATTTTGCCAATGGAAGTCTGTCCTAGTCGCTGGCAATTTGTTCCCAAGATTTAATAGTCAGCATTTACAGTTTGATTTAAATTGAGAAAATACAACCTTCCCATCACAGAATAACGTTTTATCTTTGTTGTTAAGATCAACTGATTGCATTATTAGTAAAAGCTTCTTAACACTTCGGGGAGTAATCATTATCTTTCTCTTAGTCTTAAATAAACTAAACAGATTTTAACTCCTAGACATTGCAGGACCCACTCTGGGGGCAACTTGAGGTTTCATAATGAATAAGACTGGTATCTTTACGATAGTGCCTTTATTAGCATGAGAGAACGAAGCATGCACAGTGCCTAAGCCTGTGGTCTGCCAGATGGGAATGGGCCATCTTCCATGAAGGTAACAGACAGGGTGTGCCCTACAGCACAGGTGCCAGATTCTCTTTGTGACAGTTCCCACGTGATGCTAGACAAGTAAGTTGCAAAAAGTTTTTCTGTGGCACTTAGTATAGTTCCAGGAAGACACAAAATGATCAGGTAGTTTTGACTTAATCTTGGTTCCACGTATAAAATATGGAGTAAAAATTAAATTATTTTATGGGGTTGTAAAAATAAAATAATGCTAAAGCACCTAGTCAAGTATTCACATGGGTGTCTAAATTAGAAATCTGAGCCTTTTGTGGTCAGTGAAGCAAAGTGGGAGATAGGAACTAAATTAAAAACTTGCCACTCTTCAGCTGCTACAAAGTAAAATATAAATTTTCCTGGGTACAAAATAAACGTATCCTACAAAATAGAGAATGTGATCAACACCTTAGTTCCAAAAGTTGCCCACTGACTGAGATTCATGTTAAAAGAAAAAGAATACAAAAATCAGTGTGAAATGGTTGTGCAGGCAGAATAAAACCCGCTTTTCTCTACAGGAGTTGTGAGATTTTATTCATTAATACAGAAAAAATTACTTCTGCTGCATCTCCTGTGGAATGACAGAGAGACAGGAAGAATGTGTTTCCAAGAAATCTAAGCACAACTGCGCTGTTACTGAAATAATAACAGTAACAGCTCTCTGATCACTGGCTGCTGGTGCACAGAGCTCAGCAGCAACAGGAGCTCTCACCTTGAGAAGAAGGTCAAACACAAAGGAACCCAGACCGGTCCTTGGTTTCTTTTCCTCTCTACTACTGATGTACTTAGACATTTTTACACACTTTAATGATTTTAAAATAGCTTTTTGGTAATTTCCAGAACAGTATTTACTCCTTGTGCACCACTGTTGTCTCAAAGCTTCTTGTATCTCTTCCACACAGCCCTACTACTCTGCTGGGTTACTTGCAACCCAAACAGTCGAGGCTGTTACGGGAGGGTGCACTTAGGAGAGGAAAGCACAAACTCAGCAGTGTCATACCACACCCCCTGACTTAGTGCATCAGATTATAAGACTCAAACACCCTGCAGAAAAAAGTACAAAGGCAAAATCTGTTTTAAATACTGTTGAGAATCATCTAGCGCATAAGTAAGGACATAGCAACTAAATAAAGCTTTCGAGCTCTTAATTAGTTACATAGCAATCTAAACAACAATCTTCACCCATGATAGAAAATACCAATTTGTGACTTCATTTTGTATCTATAAATAAAAGTTACTGCACTTGCTGGTTTTATAGTCTTTCAATTTGAGCCATAAGTAAATCAGGATGGTCAATATTTAAGATAAACTTTTCTCAGTTATGAATAGTTTTCCTATGTTTCATTCACAGCAGAGTCCAGAGGCTACTTTCCAGATCTTTGCCATTCTGACTAGACAATCAGCATGCAAGAAATAACTGTGAAACAAAATGTGGCGTATCTGAAATAGTTGCAAGAATACAATTGTAAATCAATCTGTGAGAAATAAAGTCTGGTTATTCTGTATTAATTTGTTGGGGTCCCTTCCCTCCTGCCATGTGGCCTTGGGAGAGGGGCCCTGGGCGGGAGGCACAGGGTTTCCCTAGCCCCTGGTCAACCTTGTTCCCCATTGGTTGGTTTGTGTTCCCCTGTGTGGGGGAAGGACCCACGGGTCCCGTGACTGGAGCAGTTCCTTGGCAGATCCTGGCCATGTGGCTGCAGAAATAAACATCTCTGAAACATCTATCAAGAATCTGTCCATATATATTTTTTTTCCACAGGCCTCCTTGTTTGATACATCGTGTTACAGAATCCCCACTGTAACAAATGGTGGAAAATTGCGGGCAGAACGATCCCCGATCCCTAAGCACAGCGACTGATTTGTGAGTAAAGAAACTTTGGATTCCTCTTCTTGTTTTTGTTTTGCTATTCCATATTTAAACTATGGAGGATCCGTGGAAAGACTCTTGTCTCTCAGAGCCACATATGGACATCTATCTTAAACTTGAAAAGATTCTTGAACAACGATTTGTAAATTTTAGCTTGATTCAAGCTCAAAAAGAACTGAAACACTTATTGGCATGGTTGTTTAAGAACTTTTTCTATGTTTCTTGGGATGTGATTCTTACCAAAGACTTCTGGAACACCATTTGGACACAGTTAATTTTTGAGTCAAAATATATGCCAATGGAAGAATATTTTCGTGAATATTATTTAATTACCGAGACTGTTGAGCAATGTCAGCTGTGTCTTGGCGAAGGGAAGCCTGGTTCAGGGACTGTGCGGCCTCGGCCACGTGCACCGAGCCCTCTCCAAGCAGCAGCGAGGCAGTTCCCACGGGCGGGGCCACGCGGG
>NW_008238330.1:4043342-4043727 GCF_000691975.1 Corvus brachyrhynchos | reverse complement strand
GCCGAGATGTGAGTGCAGCGCCTGGCAGCGGCAGCGAAGCTGAGAGCAAAAGTAGCGGAGCGCAGAGAGCTGAGCAGCACAGCCCGGCGTGGCCCAGCCCGGCCTGCACGGCCCCGAATGCGACCCTGGGAAGAGCGCACAGGCACGAGCAGCTCCGGTGGCCCCGGCAGCACTGACAACCCCGGCAGTTCCAATACAGGAGTGAGAGAAAGAGAAAGCAAAAGTGCAGCGAGACAGAAAACAGCAGCCACTCAGAAAAAGGAAAAAATCATCATAGCTAAGGTTTTAGGAATAGTAAAATGTTATAATGTTAAACAAAATTATGGTTTTATAACAAGATGTGACAACCAAGAAGACATATTCGTTCATAGAACTGCTATTAAAA
>NW_008238330.1:4027070-4042875 GCF_000691975.1 Corvus brachyrhynchos | reverse complement strand
TCCCCCTGCCATGGAGCCCTGGGAGAGGGGCCCTGGGGGGGAGGCACGGGGTTTCCCTGGCCCCTGGTCAGTCTCGTTCCCATTGGTTGTTTTGTGTTTCCCTGCGTGGGCAAGGACCCTCGGGTCCCTGACTGGAGCAGTTCCTTGGCAGATCCCGGCCATGCAGCTGGGGAAATAAACATCTCTGAAACATCTACCAAGAATCTGTCCATATATATTTCTTTTCCACAGCCTCCTTGTTTGATACATCGTGTTACAGAATCCCCACTGTAACATTAATTGCTTAATGTATAAAGTTAATATTGTTTACTGAGATAAAATAAACAAACTTTGAAGACAAAAATTAAATAATCAGCTGTTTTTCTTGTATACTTTCAGTATCTATTTAATTCTGGGATTATAGTTAATTGCAAATAGCACTTGTATTCTCCATAATTCAGATAAGCTTCCCAATAAAGGGAAGTAAGACTGGATTAAAAAAAGCCTATAAGCTGTGTTTAAACATGTTTCAGCTGTCCTTAAATCATACTAAAATATTACAAAATTGATTTAAAATTCTAGAAACATCAAAAGCATGCATTTGAAATAATTTTGAATCCTTTTTGTTTTGTTTTTGCATGCTTCCAATTTGCAATGTTTATGAAATAAACAAAGTTCACATATAGTAATAAGTCAAGATTTAGCAAAAAATGACTGAAGAAGAAAAAAAGAAAATTAGCACTATTGCCATCTAACAGTAACACGTTTCAGTTTCTGGGTGTAGCTGCAGTACTCTCTGAATATGTCAAGATGAAAGAAAAGAAAATTAACTTATCTAGACTACTTCACATACACTAATTATGAATTCCAAAAAATTATGGATTCCAAAGGATGATCAATCAGTTATCAATGTCAACGATGGTACAAGAACTCACTAAACATTTTCCTTTCCTTTTGTCCAGTTCACCCTAGGCAGAGCCCATACTCCGAAAGTTAAGACCTTCAGTCAAGATCTTCCTGACAAAGGATCACAGGTTTAGAACCTTCTGTGACCCAGGACATGATCAAAAAAACAGTAACCAAAATGTAAATATGAGAAACATCAATGAAAAGTGTGTAGATCCTTTCTAAAACTCAGTATAAGGTTAAAAGGGCTTTAAATGCAGAGAATCATAGCAAAAGGGCATGCAAGCAAACACAAAATTCTTGTCTCAGGAAGAATACCTGGAGTAGGATTCCTCAGAATAATCCTTTCAAACTAATCAAAAGAATATTACTAAGAAATCCCCAAAGGCAGAATTACAGTATGTGACAGCCTTCAAACATGCCTGCTTGTCCTTCAACTTGCATTCAATAGCTGCTCATCTTTCTAGGGAAATAAGGACAGTTTTAACCACTTGGCTTTTTGAAATGATACCAAAAAGCCACAAGAATATTTTACAAAGAAATATCTGAATTGTCAGAAGCTACCTCTTTCTTCAGGGATTTCTTTGATTTTTTTTTTTTTTTCCCTGCTAAGATGAAAATGACTGAAAGAATTTTGGGAGAAATGCAGAATTCTTGTATTTCTGCTCAAGTCGATTCTCAGTCTTCATATGAAAAAACACCTGGTATCTATATCAGAAGTTCAGAGTAAGAAGTAATCTTTGACTGGAAACCCCTGTGAATTTAGTAAACTGCTAACAAAAGAGACAATGATGGAATAAGAAATACTGGAGGTCCTATTTTTGTTTTAAAGTGTACAATTTGATTTCATCCCATTAGCTCTTTTGCAACTGTATGCGTTCAGAAGTTATATTTTTCCCTTTGACAGATAATACGCATTTATAGTTTCCATATGATGTTGTTTTGTTCAGGTTCACATCAACTACTACTCTGAAAGTGACTGTATAGCCATCTTTTAGTTGGAATGCCTTCAAATAGCTGTAAGCATCTGAAATAGGAGGACTTTCATAAATCAGAAACCTTGTTTAATAATCACCAAAGGTAAATCTAGTTTGCAAACAATAACTGGAAGAGGGAAGGATTTTAAATTTTGATCACCTGTCCACTTCTTTCCTTACAATTCATTAAGCAAGTAGTAAAGTGATGTAACGGCCCAATTTTCTTTCAACAGAAACTTCCTAAATTTAATTTTAAGCTGAGTCATAAATCTTAGGGGATTGAACATTAGAGTCAATTGATTACTAGTTGTGTGCAAGTAATTTTTTTTTTCCTCACACAGCATTGGCAGTTTTATCTGACTCAGATATTTCTGGTTTACTTATTTTTGGCAGCCAGGATACATGCTTCTCTGGCCAAGGAGGCAGTGACATTTTTGAGTTTAGCATGATTTCTTTGCAGTCTTTTCTACCACCAAGCAGGGTCAACAACCTCCATGGCCACTAGCTTAAAAGAAAAGTTGGATGTCAGTAGAACAACACTGATGTTATTAACAGCCTCATGAGTTTTACTACTCATGTAAAAGGAGAAGATGGAAATTCTGATGTACAAAGATTATTACTTAGGTGCAATATTTTTCTTACATGATTCTGCTTGCCTGTGACAAGGATTTGCTGTGGCACAGAGAAGATTGTTGTGGTTCTGTTCCCATGCAAAGGCCCAAACTGATCAGGAAAAGGCTGGCAGATACACAGTGAATCATCTTGCGTATTCCTTTTTTTTTTCCAAAGCTCCCTCACACTGACACTGCTGTTTTCCAGTAAGGCGAAGTGTTCCTAGCATCACCAGCTTTAGTAGAGTAAGGACACCATTATCTTGCTTCTGTTAGTTTGTTATATTCCTTTCTCTAAAACTAATACAAGAGATACCAAAAACATCCTTTGTGGAGATTTTTAGGAAGGAGGAGTGAAAAGACAAAGGAACCAGGATCTCCTTGTCTCTCCCTTTCCCTGACTTCTAGACTTCTTTAGTTACCACTTGAGAGTATTTTAAAAACAAGCTTGCAAGTGCTCAGAACAAATTTGGAGCTCTTCAGATGAAAGAAGCCATCATAACGTAACTTTCTCTACAGGATCACAGGAAGCACCTGCAGGAAATGCCTTTACAGACATTTGATAAAACTCTGTATATACTTGTAATAGCATAAGCACAGCAGCCAGGAATGACTACTGGCAGTTATGCTTTGCTGCTTACTTACTGTGTGAGCTGAGACTGACATCCCAATGCCTCTGAAACTCATTGTCTGTAAGACAGAGATAATTCTCTTGGAAGTGTTTGTTGAGAATTAATTAGCTATTATTTATGCACTGATCCTTTAAAAACAAACCAAATCCATTTACTGTTTTTTACATCCCTGACCACTCTAATAATAATAATAATAATAAATAATCAAAATACAGAGATTCATTGACTTTGGTAGCCAGAAGGGAGCATTATGATAATCTATTCTGGAGTTCAGTAGACACAGTGCCAACTCCCATGCAATAGCTTAGTTAATGAGTTCACAGTCTGGGCTATAGTGCACCATTCATAAAATTACCCAACCTTGATTCCAAAATTGAAAGTGATGGAAAATCTAATTTATCACACTCCTTCAGAAGCTCTTCCACACTTATATTCAGTGTTAGATATATGCATTATTTCTACTTGGTTTGTTAATCCAGTCACTGGATCTTATTACATCTTTTGCTCTATATCCAAGAATAGTTCACTATCACAGATAACGTCTCCTTTTTAAGAACGTGGTAAACTGGGATGAGAAAACACTGACTGGGCTTCTATAACATTAAAATAACCAGATAATTAAGCAAAACCAGTAATTTGTCTGAGACAGCTTGCAAGATGACAACATGATCTGGCTTGCAAAACCTTTACAGGTTTTCTTTTAAAGCCACTAGCTTCCTTCCTCCCTTCCCACAATACATGTGTAAAATCAGACTAAAAGAACAGCATGGATTTCCATTCATTTTTTGTGGAATTCATTTTATTGTCATGTCATTGTCCTAAACACCAAGGTTCAAAACAGGACCACCAAAAGATTTCTAATTATCACTCACATTATGCATTATAATCTAGCTGGGATTGCTATACTGTATTGAAAGAGAAATCTTTCAAGCAGTCTCCAGTATGCTCCATGCAAACTCATCTGCATGGTATAAGCATTATGGTAACACAATAGCTCATACCTCCATTTAAAAATTGTCAATCCTTTTTTGGTTCAGATAATCTCTGTGTGATCCAAACTGATTACTCAGAATAACTGATAAATATTAAGTAGCTCTCATATTAATACATCAGAGGTCATGGTTAATATCTAGTTTTTAGGAAGAATGTAACAAAAAATTCAATCCATTTTTGAATAAAGATGTTTTGGATTTTCTAAAGAGACCATTTCATACTCATATATGTACACAATATAATTGTTTAGCCTTGTTAAGATAGGCTTGCTCATGGAAAAATAAAAAAAGTATACTTTAGACAGAATGAAGAGTAAAGCAAGGTGGGAAGAAAACAGCAGTAATAGATCCTTGTTTTCAACAGCTTTTCATAAATTCTCTTGGGAAGCCAACTGAATTTCATTGAAGGGAGTGAATCAATGGTCCTTCATAAAAAGAAAATCAATTAGAAAGTCATTACCTGAAAATTAGCACTCAAAAAACAAAATTCCATTTTAAAGCCAATTAGACCGCATGTCAGTACTGAGTTGAATTGCATTTGCATTGATGTATGCAAAATGATTAACATCCTCCATCCCTAAGAAATGTAGAGAGTGAAAAATTAAAGAACATGTTTAGAGACGCTGCTGAATTTATTTTTTGCAACCTATCTATCTCAAGCAGCAGATGACTGTGCTGGGCTTTTAAACAGCTTTACATTGTATATCTCAAGTAGTGATGTTATTATTGGAATTACAACACTTGAGAAAACCTCACTTCTGCTTCCTATCATAACAACACATAGGAAAACAACTGCTAATGTAAAAACCAGAGAGGGGGCTGAAGGCGAGTGAATATCTCAAGAGCCTCTTTCTCCCAATAGCTTGCCATAATCGTGGCATGATTTGTGTTTTGAGCCACACTGGAAAGACAAACAGTGTTAAGTGTTGAGAAGAAGGATCTCATAGTTAGCATCTCCTCCTGGGCTGCAGCTGGACAATCAATCCATCCTGTTTATAGTAATAGGATTAATCCACTATGCCTGGGTCTGCCAGCACAGAAAGGGTGGTATATCCTTCCCTCACAGATCTGGTCTGAGTAAAATAGCAAGAGGCAGAACCCATCCCCTGAAGATGGGGTGTTCTCAATGCTGAAGAGGTACTCTGATAAGTATGGCACAGGGCACTGCATCTTTGCAAGGGATGGTGTACTGGCTCTATATCTACAACAAGAGGTTTATCTTAAGGATAGAAGATGGAAAATAGAAGAAATGAGACACAGAAGTAGGAATTCATTACGGAACATCAAGCATATCTTAATCACATACTTCACATCATGCACACACTTATGTAGAATTAGGTTAAATGGCTAAAATATTAAGTGCCATCTTGAAATGAGACACTTCTCTGAGTTGGTAAAAGCGTTCAAGAATCAATCGAAGAGGCGACAGCAGAGACATCTGTGGTGACTGAGGTCAGTCTTGGGTTGACTGTTGGATTGTGCTGTATGGGAGGATCCCAAGCTCAGGGACACCTGATCAGCAGCCCAAAGCCCTCTCAGGACCCTGTAGCCCTTGGGAGCCCATCAAGCAAGGAAGGGGCATTGCCAGGAGCCATTGCTAGGGCATTGCTGTTTAAATGTTCCAGGTTGTGTGAGTGACCAGTGAGTGCAGCAAACAGTGGGCAAACAGGGTGTGGCACATTAGAAGGGTGTGGCACACAGCAGTTTGCACAGATGTTCGTGCAAGCAGGTCACAAAGCTAGGGCACAGAACCTACGGAGTGAGTCATCACCCATCAAACATTCCATTGGAATGTAAGGTTTTAGGCTTTTTAGGAAAGAAAGGCTAGAGAGGCAAGTCGGGGTTGTAGCCCTCTATGTCAGTAACTTGTTGGAGACTAGGGAACTCTGCCTGGGGAAGGACAAGGATCCAGCTGAGAGTTTGTGGGTGAAGATTAAGGGGAGGGCAGGGACAGTGGATGTTATAGTGGAGGTCTGCTACAGGCCACCCAATCAGGAGGATGGTGTGGATGAAGCCCTCTATAGGCTGACAGGAGTGAGCTCACACTCACAAGCCCTGGTCCTCCTGGGGGAATTCAACCACCCTGATATCTGTTGGAGGGACAACACATCAGGACACAAGCAGTCCCAGAGCTTCCTCAAATGTGTCAACAACTTCCTTAGACAAGTGATTGAGGAGCCAACAAGAAGGTGCCAACAAGAAGGACCTTGTGCTCACCAAGAGGAAGGCGTTGGTGTGAAGTGTAGTGCTCCAAGGCAGCCTTGGCTGCAGTGACCAGGAGATGGTGCACTGAGGACAGTGGGGAGGGAATGCAGCAAGGTCACTGCCCTGGACTTCAGGAGAGTTGACTTTGGCCTCTTCAAGGACCTAGTCAGTACAGTGCCATGGGATAGAGCCCTGGAAGGCAGAGGGGCCCAAGAATGCTGGCTTAATTTCAAGGATTCCTCCTCCAAGCTCAGGAGCAAGGTATCTGAACAAGGAGGAGACTGAGCAAAAATGCCAGGAGGCCTCTATGGGTGGATAAGGAGCTGCTGTGCAAACTCAAAGCAAAAAAAGAAGCTTTCAGGAAGTGGACATGAGGATAGTGGCCTGAGAAGAGTACAGGAAAATTGTATGGGAAGCTAGGGACAAGGTAAAGAGAGCCAAAAGCCCAGTTAGAATTGAGTATGGCCAGGGGTTCTAAGGGTAACAGGAAAGGCTTTTACAAATATGTTGCAAGCAAGAGAAAGACTAGGGATAATGTGGGCCCTCTCTGGAAGGAAACAGGACATCTGGCTACCCTGGACAAAGAGAAGGCTGGGGCTCTCAACAACTTCTGTGCCTCTGTCTTCAATGGCAAGTGCTCCAGCCACGCCGCCCAAGTCAAGAAAGGCAAACGCAGGGACTGGGAGGATGAAGACCCTAAGCCCACTGCAGGAGAGGATCAGGTCTGAGACCATCTAAGGAACCTGAATGTTCACAAGTCCACAGGACCCAAAGAGGTTCATTCGTGGGTCTTGAGGGAGCTGGCAGATTAAGTTACTAAGCCACTATCCATAATTTTTGAAAAATCCTGGCAGTCAGGTGAATTCCCTGATGACTGGAAAAACGGATATATAAGTCCCATTTTTAAAAAAGGGAAAACAGAAGACCTGGGGAGCTACAGACAATTTCACCTCTGTGCCAGGCAAGGTCACAGAGCAGATTCTACAGGAAACTATGCTAAGGGTTAAGGAAAAGAAACACGTGATTGCTAACAGCCAAAATGGCTTCACAAAAGGGGAATCATGCCTGACAAATCTGGTGACCTCCTATGACACAGTTACAGTGTTGGTGGACCCAGGCAGAGCAATTGACATTGTCTACCTGGACTTATGCCAAGTGTTTGATACTGTCCTGCACAATATCCTTGTCTCCAAATTGGACAGAGATGAATTTGATGGATGGACCACCTCATGGATAAAGAACTGCCTGGATGATCTTACACAAAGAGTCCACACCAAGACCAGTAATGAGTGGTATCCCTCTGGGTCAGTACTGGGCTGATATCATCCAACATTTTTGGTGGTGGCATGGACAGTGAGATCAAGTGCACCCTCAGAAAGCTTGCTGATGACACCAAGCTCTGTGGTGGTCCTGTTGGCACGCTGGAGGGAAGAGATAATGCCATCCAGAGGGACCTTGGCAGGCTTGAGGGACGGGTTGATGCAAACCTCATGAAGCTCAACAAAGCAAAGCATGAGGTCACCGCAATCCACTACACCTGGGTCACCGCAATCCCAGACACACCAATGGGTTGGGCAGAGAAGTGATTGAGAGCAGCCCTGACGAGAAAGACTTGGGGCTCACAGGTGATGAAAAACTCGACATGAGCCAGCTGTGTGTGCTCACAGCCCAGAAAGCCAATCAAATCCTGGGCTGCATCACAAGGCGTGTGGCCAGTAGGTCAAAGGTGGTGATTCTGCCCCTCAACTCTGCTCATGTGAGATCCCACCTGGAATACTCTGCACAGTTCTGGTGTCCCCAACACCAGAAGGACATGGAGCTGTTGGAGCAAGTCCAGAGGAGGGCCACAAAATTGATAAGAGGACTGGAGCACCTCCTCTATGAAGACAGGCTGAGAAAGCTGGGTCTATTCAGCCTGGAGAAGAGAAGGTTGCATGAAGACCTCATGGCAACCTTCCAGTATCTGAAGGGTCATACAGGGAAGCTGGAGAGGGGCTCTTTGTCAGGAACTGTAGTGATAGGACAGGGAGTAATGGGTACAAATTGAAAGAGAGGAAATTTAGGTTAGCTATTAAGAAGAAATTTTTTATTGTGAGTGTGGTGAGACACAGGAACAGGTTGCCCAGTGAGGTTGTGGATGCCCCAACCCTGGCAGAGTTCAAAGCCAGGTTGGATAAGGCCTTGAGCAACTTGGTCTAGTGGGAAGTTTCCTCGCACCTGGCAGGAAGCGCTGGAACTGGATGATCTTTAAGGTCCATTCCAACCCATTAACTGTCTATATGTCTATGTCTGTAATTCTAGGATTCAAGAGCTTAATTTAAGTGGTAAACTGCAGTGACAGACATGCTAGACTACAGAGACATCCCCGCCAGCTCAGCAAATGTGACACAGGAGGTCTGATACTAACCAGCAGCTTGTGGCCAGGCAGCACGCCTGAGGTGTTTCAACTGGTGCTGGGTACCTAAATGCAGGAAACAGATTTTCACAGTAGGTACCTAGAACACATATATCTATATATGAGATTAATCCTGCCCTAAGGTTCTCTACTCATTTTCTAGCAATTGAAACTTAGTTCAGTGAAGAAGTTTAGATTAAAATTCTACCTGTTCTGGTAACAGTTACTTGCACAAATAGATGCATTCTAAGTATTCTATGCCACAGAAACATGTAGAGTAGAAGGTTCATATAAAAACTCACATATATTTCTTCAGTTATACAGACCAGAGGATTTGCTTTTGGGCTCAGTTTTGACAGAAGTCTAATGCTTGGGAACAAAAAATACCAAAATCCTATTAGATTGCATTTATGCTGGAATAATTTTTCTGGGCCGACAAAATCATCATTACATTTGGACTTAATAATTGGGTGAAATGATTAGCTCAAATCACTTTGCCATCAAACCATGATTCCAAAATCTAGAAAAAATCCTTAAAGTGTTAGCCTAGATCTATGGAGTGGTAGTGTAAACAGAAAAATGAAAAAAATTTAATGTCCAAAATTAATACAAATAATACAGAATGAGACTGTTTGATTTTTTTTTTTTAAGAGTGTTACTGGAGTTCTGTATTTACAAAATCTAAAACCACTACATACCAGGCTTTTATTCCTCATTTAATCCACAGCTAACAAAACCTACTTCTAAACCAGTGCAACTTTATATTGCTCTTCCATACAGGATAAAAGATGGTTATAAAATATATCTAAATTAGGCATCAATGTAAGAATATAAAGAAAAGTTTCTAAATGTTCATTTATATTTTACAACTGTAGCTCAGGTTTTTACCTCTACTTCCAAATAACCCCAGTGCATCTCAGCTAGATACCTAGACATCTAAGTCACTGCCTGCGTTTAGGAAGGTGATTTGCTTGCTCCTGAGAAGTCCTCCTAAGAGGAAGGATTTTAGAACTTTTCTCAGTAAGAATACTGAGTACCTTATCTTTTGCTCCAACAGGTCAATCAGTAAGTCAGCTCTGCTTTCTCTGCACATCATCTGTAAGTTAGAATGCTGAGGGCTGACTTCTCATGTATTTTTTTGTGTTAAGGGAAAAAGAACTGTAGGAGTAAATGATGAGAATATATAAGAAGTTGGTTCTAATCACAGCTATGCAATGCTGTACTCCTGAAAGTAGCATTAAACCCTTAGGGCTATGCTAGAAAATTGTTGTGTGGAGCTGAAACTATGCACTTGCCTTTGTCAGATACGTCTTGACATAATATTTGAAATATTTGAGCAAGTGACCTGACCTCTTCTAGGCCCAAGTGAGGGACTGCATTTCTATTCAGGGGAAAGTTTATCAATTGAGACATCTACAAGACTTCTAAACTATTTATGCATCTACCTAAATCATGAATTTAAAGTAAGTATATCTTCTCAGACTATAAGTGTACTGATGCATCTTAAAGGTCATAAAAGTCATAAATTAACAAAGTTTTGTAGAAAGAGCCAATCACTAAGTACTGTGATAATAGTATTGAGTTCTCAAAAGCTTAAAACAAGGAAAAGGACATAGTGGGGTAGGGAAGAAGAAAAAACAGCAAAAAAAAAAAAAAAAAAAAAAAGAAGATTGTAATTTGCAATTATAGAACCAGCAAATACATGCACATTTCTGCCAACTGCTGACAAAGGCCTGGGAACAACAGAAATCTGGAAATTAGTGGTTGCACTGGGTATTTCCTGGGTCTGTTTAAATCTCTAGCTTATTTCAAGTTGATTTCATGTTTCAGGAACAGCAGAAACTGTAAGTACTGCCTGCTCAATAGGATAAGACACCCCCAGACTGCAGAGTAGTGCTTTTTATCAGCAGAGCCTTCCAGAATGCCATCCAGAATTTGAATAAGTGTGTATAGTGAAGAAATGATGTTTTCAAAAATTCCTTTACTATAATTATAAGACAGAGTTGAGTTTTTAAAAAGAACAACAAGATAATTTTTTTGGTGTGAATTTTTAAAAGGAATTCATACGTATTTTTCTAAATAGATATGATCCTAACATTAAAAAAAAGTTCTTCTGTTAGTAAAAATCTGTACAATCCTGTATCCCTTGCTTATGCTTCAATAAAGGCCAAAACATCATCTCCTTAAGCAGCAGGGCTGATCATACCAGAGCACAGAAAAATTTAGATACAGAGGACATGTCATGGTCGACATACATGATGTGATATTCTCTTTTTCTGCATAGATATCCCCCAAGTAGAACCTCTTACTAACTTACAGTCTGAAAACAGAGGGTGATTAGAAAATAAAATTTCAGGTAGTAGAGAGTGAATATTACTTGCGAATTGGGCAAAAAGTACTAAACAGAAGGATCATCTTGCCACAAGACAGAAATTATGAGACAGCATAAAAGACTACTATGCTGTGATAACTGAGTAGAGATATCAGTGTTAGGAAATTAATACTCAGGTGGACTTTTTTTCCTTAAGGTAGACAAAAATGGATGTAGGCTGCAAAGGCAAAATAACTACTAAAAGAGAATGTTCAAAATGCAAATGATCAGAACCAAAACCTGTAGACACAATATCTGACATAACTAAGAGGACAACATAATATTTATCCAAAGCAGAATGGAAAATATTACACATAGAATGGTAAATCCTTTTGCCGGAATTTATGAATCTTTCACATTTGGACAATAGGGAGTAAGGAACAAAGACATGGGGAATGAAAAGTATTTGAAAATAAGCTACATATTTGTCAAGTTCAAGAAAGGCAAAATAGCTGCCTAAAAAACTACATACTTTGAGCACTAAATAGATTTTGAAGAAAAGAGCAAAGAAAGATGCATAAATCTCTGGGAAACAATAAAATCTGTCAATGGCAGAGCTAAACTAACCCATCTGATATCTCTTCCACAAGAAAGTTTTTTGGGTTTGTTTTTATTTTGTTGCCTTTAAGTAACAGAGATGGAATACAGGCATATTTCAAGGTACTATTTGTTACTCACTCATGGGAGATTAGAATTTGAGATAGACAAGATGGTAAATAGTAAATAGTAAACTTTGGAAAGGAGTCAAGAGAATGTGATAAGTGAACTAAGAGAAGAGAATTCTTTGGTTGAGTTTTTCAAGAATCATTCTCCGGGTTTGCATTATTTCATTAGTAAATTGGACCGAGAAAGTAAGGCCTGTGATAATGAATGCACAAGTGTCATGAAGTTTGAAGTTTCTGCCAAGGTCAAGGAAAAACTATCAAACATGAACAATGCACTAAAGCTTAAGAGGTAACTAAATAGTGCAAAGCCAAAGGACCTCGCCTAGGGACCAAATGACAATTTCTTCTATTATTTGGGGCAAAAGTGGGTAATAAGTGAGGTCTATGGACTATATTATCAGATATCAAAACAAAATGAGTAATAAATCTTTCTTCAAACATGTCAAAAGAACACAAAGTTCTAGACACTTTGAAATAACTAACAGATAAACAAACAGAATATAAAAGGAAAACAATGGCAGAAAAGTGAAATGATTATTTGCACTCTCTAGATGAAACTGGGGTGATGTCTCTAGTGAATTTCTTCTTTCTAAGGGGTTTTGCCAAGGATTCAGTTTGAAGCAGTTTCAGAACAAATAGTCAGAATGAAAAGTAACAAACCACAAAGGCCAGGCAGTATTCAGCCATGGGTTCTAAAGCAACTCAGGGATGAAACAGCTGAATTTTTAACAATGGTGAATATAAATTCTCACCTGAAAATGCTTTGGTGCCTCAACTCAGGAGGGTGTCAATTTTAAAAAAGCATTCTTCAGAGAGCAAGGGATATATACAGACCTCTAAGATTGTCATCTATGTTAGATGACGTCTTATAAACTAAAATAAGGAACTTATTGCAGACACACAAGTAATTATGAGCTACCTGAGAAGAATGAGCTTGGCTTTTACAAAATAATCCTTAATTACCAACCCACTGAAGTTCATAGAAAGAGAAAATATGCATATAGATAAAGGTGATCTTGTTAATGTAATCACTTAAGCTTTCCATAAGGCTATGGAAAATACTCCTCACCAAAAGCTTTTTAGATGATGAAGCCTTACAGTGTATGGAAGGCCCTTAAATGGTTAAAAGAGAAGCGTTAGTCAATGTTGAATTCTAACGGTGCAAATCTGCAGTGGAGTTGTTCTGATACCTGTAATGTTCAGCGCACTCATAAGCTGTATGGGAAAGAGGGTGAGCAGAGAGACAAGAAAGTTTGCTGATGGTACTAAATTATTTAGAGTGAGTGGTAAGGATGAGAGAGTACTGTGAGGAACTGCAGCAGAACATGTCTTATGAACCTGAATGACTGAAATTAAGTGTAGATAAATGTAAAGTGCCACATGGGGAAAAGAATATCCTAATTTCACATAAAAATGATGAGCTCTGAGCTAACCATTACTATTCAGAAGAGAGATCTTAAGATTATAATAAATAGTTCAATGAAACAGTCATTTCAATGCTCAGTAGCAGTTAAAAAGTAAATTAAATGCTAGTACAGGAGTACAGAGAAAAGTTATGCCACTGTAAACAATGCTTCATCTACAGTTTGAACGTAACATGGAGGTCCAGGCACTCATCTCAAAAATGATATAAAAGGAACTGAAACTTTTGCATGAAGAACAACTGAATAATCTTTAACTTTTTGACCTGGAAAATAAATCACTTTATTGGAATATGAAGAAGCTCTTCAAAGTCACAAGGAAGTTAGAGAGAACATAGGAGGGATCAACTTTTCACAGTTTCTTTCTGGCTAAAGATATACTGGGCATCAAATGAAGGTAAGTTCAACACATTCAAAATGAGAAGAAGCTCAACACAAGGGCAGCATTTTATAATATTTATTACCACATTCACAGGTACTATAGGCCTATGTGTTTGTCTAAGAATGAAAGCTGCAAAAGCAATAGGAAAGGATCCACTAAGGGTTGCTAAATACACAGTACCACATGTGACTCAAGAAGTCTTTCAGCTGAAACTAATTAGAAGATAGAAGTGTTTTACACAGAAGCATTATACATATTCCCTCCAATTTTATTTTCCCCCAGGCATTTCCTTATGAACAATGTGGGAGACACCACAGAAGGATCTTTCATCTAATTAATTATGGCCATGCTTAAATTGTTCTTACTCTGTTCTCTGCAGTACAGGCACATATTGAGTCCCTGCTATATTGCAATAGGAAAGATAAACTTGTCTTCATATATCTCAACTTCATATGTTACAAATTATTTTTCCTCCATCAGAAATAAGTAAATATTAATGCTATTTTATGAGGCATTAGAAAAATTCTCTGTTTATTGTATAGGTAATTTATAGCATTAAAACATAGAAGGAGTATATAGAAAATACACTCAGATGAAGCAGGGAAACAGGAAGTCTGTCTTATTAGAGAACCACAGATGTACTTAATACACAGAACACAAAGCAAAAAAGAAAATACCTTATGACTATTGTTTTTAAAATCACTGAATAAAGTAAATACTGGCAAGAAAAAGACAAAGATGTAATAAAAAATTGCAGTGGTTATCAAATATCCATTACTAACATGAGGATAGAAGTTGGGAAGAGGTTTCTGACCAGCATAAGGGAAGAAATTATGACAAACTTCAAACAGTTAGCAAGGCTAGGAAATGTAACTCAGAGGCAGAGCCTTCATTTGTCTAAGCTCTTACACAAACGTAGCTGCTACAAAAAATGTCACACAACCAGCTGTTACTATCTAAGAGGTCTCTGGTAGATCCCTTTCCTATGCACATATGACTGGGTTTTTGTTTCAGGTTTTGGGACTTCTTTTAACTGATAAATAAATTTTAAAATAATATGTAATCTCACTTTGGTGAATTTGAACAAGTTTTTTGACCAGATTGTGTCAGAATGCCTCAACAAACTAGGAAATCTATTTCTGTCAGACTGCTAGCTGTAGCTTCGATCACAGTTACAGAAAATTAAACAGAACAGCTGTCAAATACCAGGTTGCTTGATGTTTAATTCATGTGCAAACACCTACTTCAACAGTTTGATGCACTTCTAGGAACTGTTTCCCAGAAGTGATCTCTATTCAAAAAATGAGACAAACAGTGTAAACTTGGTGCCTGAGAATGAGAAAATGACTTAGCTTTTCTTGGATAGTAATGTCTGATACACTAGAAGACAAAACTACATATTTTTCTTGTGATTAACATGACTTAATTTAAAAAATATTTACAGTTCTTCTAGTCTAAATCCAGGAAAAATAATTATCTTTAAAGTAATTTAAACTAAAACACAGTTCTCTTCAGTGAGGAGCATTTCTTCTGTGGTCTGTGAGGCAATGCATGCTCATAAAAACAGAGTAGATTTCCTACTCTACTTCGTAAGAATTCCTCATATTCAAAATATCTATGTATATGTCAATGACAAATGATTATTATTGGTAGTAGAATTATTTTTTCCTTATGAACATTTGCCTATGGATGGAGCTTTATTCACAAAAATATCCACTTCTCAGTTTGGACCAAGGATGAACTGCTGTTGACTTAAGCAGACACTGGAAAATCTAACAAATAATAATTTGGAAATCTAACAAATAATAATTTGGAAGAATGTTTCCCCTATTATTTGTTACAAGTTGCCTAATGATAAGAGGACCACTCTAGGTGGATTTCCCTATCTCTAAAAATCCTAGGTAGCCTGTGCAGAGAGCACCATGAAATAGAGCAGAAGGGTGGATAAATAAAAAGGCAAAACTTTGCAAAAAACCCAAGAAATTTAAATCAAATATTGGAAACCAGAAAGAGGATTCAAAGTGAAACCTAGGGTTCTGCATCAGAAAATATGGATGGTGATCTCAGTAGTTGTATCACAGTTGAATTAGAGTGAACACTTTGTGTGTCAAAGAGGTCAGATGAGTGAAGTAGATCTCTAAGCGTACTCCTGGAAAAGCTGGCAGCCCATGGCTTAGACAGGAGCACTCTTTGCTGGGTTAAGAGCTGGCTGGATGGCCAGGCCCAGAGAGTGCTGGTGAACGGTGCTGCGTCCAGCTGTCAGCCAGTC
>NW_008238330.1:3981063-4026983 GCF_000691975.1 Corvus brachyrhynchos | reverse complement strand
CAATACCCCCCTGCAACATTATAGGCGGGGGGCAGTGTGGCTGGACAGTGCCCAGGCAGAAAGGGAGCTGGGGGTGTTGGTTAACAGCCGACTGACCATGAGCCAGCAGTGTGTCCTGGTGGCCAAGGCGGCCAAGGGCATCCTGGCCTGTATCAAAAACAGTGTGGCCAGCAGGAGCAGGGAAGTCATTCTTCCTCTGTACTCGGCACTGGTGAGGCCACACCTGAAGTACGGTGTCCAGTTCTGGGCCCCTCAGTTCAGGAAGGACGTTGAGACGCTTGAGTGTGTCCAGAGAAGGGCAACAAGGGGTGAGGGGCTTGGAACACAAGCCTTGTGAGGAACGACTGAGGGAGCTGGGGTTGTTTAGCCTGGAGAAAAGGAGACTCAGGGGAGACCTTATTGGTCTCTACAACTGCCTGAAGTGTGGTTGTAGTCAGGTGGGGCTCGGTCTCTTTCTTCAGGCAGCAACTGACAGAACGAGAGGACACAGTCTCAAGCTGCACCAAGGGAAATTTAGGTTGGATATTAGGAAAAAGTTTTTCACAGAAAGAGTGGTGAAGTACTGGAATTGTTGTCTGCCTGGGAGGTGGTGGAGTCACCATCCCTGGATGTGTTTAAAAAAAGATTGGATGTGAGACTTGGTGCCATGGTTTAGTTAAGGTGTTAGAGCATGGGTTGGACTCAATGATCTTAGAGGTCTGTTCTAACCCAGTGATTCTCTGATCAAAATGGAAAATCATTCATGTAAAAATATACAGTTGCCCATATGTATACTAATCACTAGGGCTCAGGAGCAGCCTAGACATACTCTGCTCCCAGAGGATCATTTTCTTCACACCCCTAACAGCAGAATATGAAGCTGAGAAGGAATGTCTACCGACATTAATGAAAAGGCTCTTGAGAAAAATGAAAAGAGGGTGCAATTATTGGAAAATGAAGAGAGGCTGCTGCTGAAGGTAACGTGTATGGCTGAAGGCAAAGGAAGGTAAAAAGGAGATGTCTCAGAGAATTATTAACAATGAGGTTGTAGTCAATGGGATGACATCTGCAGGTAAGGAAGAGGAAAAAGCCACCAACAGTAGGCAGGAAAGCTGTCAAACAAGGACAAATACTGTGGATGAGAAAACTGCTGTAATATCAATGGGAGTAAGTAGGAATGAGCAGAAAGAAATCCCTTATGGGTTATGAATGCAAGCTGTACTGACATGGGTCATGGGTAAGAATTAACATTTTCAATTAAAGGAAACAGTAATAGAAAATGCACTTCTATTGTTTAGAAGTCTTTCATACACACACAGACACAATTTAAACTTTTACATGCCTTAGACTCTAATAGAGAATATTGTAGCAGAACTTTACATTCCTATGCTGTTATTTTATGTATAATTTTCCTACTCAAAATTTTGCTTCCTCTCATAGATCTGGTTCTTTAAATGGAGAAGATATTAATTACTGTAATTTCTAATCTACACACAGATGACATTTTCTTGTCAGACACAGATTTTTTCATACAAACCCGGAAGAGTAGATAGCAACTGGGTTTTCAGTTTCCCCAGGTGTGTTTCCAGTTCCAGACTACACTATGCATTACAAGGTACTTCAATACGTGAGTGGACAACAGCAGTTTTACAAGGGAAAATAAAAACCTCTTCTCCTTAGCTATTTAAGCTTTTTTCCAAGGAGAGATTTAACACTTGAACGAGTTTCAAAATCACTCCAGACAGTATGATATGAAGTAATTTTAACACGTTTCAGTACATTAGGTTTAAGGAATAATACTTACTTTGCTATAGCATTGTCCAAGTCTCTTGGCTAAAATGAACCACTGGACATAAAGAAGATTTGATATTTCTGTAATAGGAGGCCATATTTCCTTCTTAAATCCATGTCCTCCTGTATAGCATGCAATCACAGTGGTTATACATCCACATATATGTACCAAAATTCATAAAAAAATCCAGAAAACCTGGTATTTAGAAAAGAAAAAAAAAGTATAAAAATAATGAGGAATTCCTAGCTACTTTGTTTTTGAAGATCAGACATTTTATGGTTGCCTGAATACTTAATTGGAAGCTTGACAAAAAGGAAATAACATTTTTAAACAGTGTTGCAGACCTTGACAGATGAATTTCATGGAATTTCATGGAAACTTCTACAACTTTAAAAATGAAGTTATTTTCCTCCATTTTTACTCAACCATACTAAGTACAGAAGCAAAAAGTTTAATTATATCTTGTCAAGGTTTCTGTATCATAAACTATATGCATGTTTTGTCACCCACTCTATGCATTTTTTCTAGTGCTTCTGAAATGTAGAGTCCCACATATATTTCATACTTACATTTTTCTGGTTAATAAGATAGAGGGGCCCCATGTGTATCATTAATATTTTGTTGATACAATAGGTTTTGCTATGTTTTCTTCTTTTTTCATAGATACACAACAGGAAATGAAACAGCAACCACAAATAATATCAGTTTGTTTCTATCTTAGTATCAGGAAGAATACAGGCAAAGGCAAAAGGCATTCTGAAATGCTCTGTGAAATTTGCCTTCACTGATTGGAAAGACTAATTAAAAAAAAAAGTAATACTCTCTTGATTTGGCTGGGTCACACTTTCATTTTCCTACTAAGTCTTCTGACATAGTTGCTGCAGGGGATGAATTTTTGAAGACAAATCTTGACTAGAAAGAACTGATCTATCGTATGATATTCTGTTTATTATCAATGAACTAGTCAAGTAGCTTTTTATATATTACTTATATCTCATTATTAATCTACTATACAGTCATATCCAACTGTAGACATTTTTACAAGGATAGATTTATGGTTTTCTCTGTTCCACTCCTTTATACACCAAAAATATATTTTGTGAAAGTCATCAAATCAATATATGCCTAGTAATTGTTTTACAATCACGAGATCTAACTGGTGCTTTATTGATAAACTATGACCTTTGACTAGTGAAAAAGGGACTCCTGAACTATTCTATTAAACTGCTCAAAACTTACTATTGTGTGATGTACCATCTATCAGAATTTATAACTACTTTCTTAGGTATTAAAATTTCAACTTTAGCTTTTTTCATTTTTGCTAAAGTAATAAAAAAGAGAATGACACTACACCATCCTTGCCTTGAGGACCTATAACAAAAACTCAAATAATCAAAACTAATTCTCATTACGTTATTACCTTCTGCTCTTCTCCAGCTTTTATAGGCATGTGATTTAGCAGCACTACTTAATAACTCAAAAAAGCACACAAGTAAGTAGCACTCTGAACTTAGAGAAAAAAGTATTTCCACATTTAAAGGCTTTTAAAAAAGCATAAACCCCTAACCAATTTCTGTATAGTATTCTTTATGTCATAAAAAATGATGACAATTCCTTCTAAGTGTATAAGGCATAACAAGCAAAAGATATTGAAAGGTCACAGGCTGTCTAATATTACAAACTACTGCTCAGTCTATTTCAAATTGATTGACTTTTCTCTAACTACTGTCTGTCTCTTCTAGTCTTTGCTATATTCTCAGCCATGTTTTATGAAGTTATGTCTCCAGTGCTAAATTATTTATGGAAAGTGTACAGTTTAACTAGAAGATAATGTTTGATTTCCACCTATTCCAAAAAGACTCCTCTGGTTGAGGGGAAAAAGGTTCATTTTTTAGCTCTTTATGCCATCTGATAATTTTTAATACCATTGTAAGAGTAGACATATCTACTCCACCCAGATGGCTGCTTAATACTCTCATTAAAAATGTACACAGAGATAATTTTATATGTGCATGTACTATCTCAACTTTCATAATCCCAACATGCCTCATGAACTATTTGAATACCATCTGGCATATAGCAGTATTGTTTCTCATTCCTAAAACAAGAACCAAGTACAGAGACAGAAATTAAACATAACCACAACAAAAGCTGCAGCAGAACTTGAAGTAGGGGAAGTTGAACCACACAGAATATCAATCAGTTAATCAACTTTAAATCTATTGCCCATCTTTAGTGAACAGAACCAGTGGATTTTAGATGGTGATCTTCTACATTGCATATATGAGCAATGCGGTTCATGTGAGACCTAAATGACCTAAAATTCACAAGTATTTTGGAGGCAGGAAAACTTTTAAGATATATGATGGAAGTGTTCAGCACCACAGGGCTGTTACTGGTAATAGAGACCATACAAAATTTGCTTCTCCATCAGCAAGCAGTTACAGAATATCCCACTGATTCCTTAAATAGTCCAAATTAAAAAAAAAACAAACTCTTAGCTTAAACTTTTTTGTTTGTTTGAACCCACTTAGAATATCTGTCCCAGATGAGATGGCTGCAAACCATCAACCAGGAAGCCTCTACTGAACCAGACATGCTCTGTTATTGTCCAAAAATGGTGCAAAGTAAGCTAATAAAGCACTGTGCTGACTTTAGGGCATTCTGTCACACATGAGGGATATCTCAGCATGAAATAACCTAATCCATACTAGTAGCTGAATAATTGATAATTAATGGACATTTACAGAAGTGTTGGGACTTAGAGATGGTGCTACAACCTTCAAAAGCAGTCAAATAGCAGCAGCATTTGTAAGACTTTATACTAGTCTCATGAAGCACAAGTATTTTCACATGATTTTTGTTCCCTCATCAGACACATTAACAACTACCTTTTGTCCATACTTCTAAGTACAAACATGGAAATACACTAAATTATTCTTAAAGGATTTCAGCTTTGCCCAAACTGTCAGCTTTTTCTCATGTTTTGCTTTTTGCAGTAGGAAACCAAAAGAAAATTCTTTGACATTTACACTTCTTAAGTAATTTGCTTTAAGCCCCATAACATCACATTCACTCTTGACCAGCTTAACAGTTTTCTCTAATGGCTATCTTCCTTGTAGACAGTTCCTTATTTTTTATACTAACAATTCAATTCTACTACTTTCCTTTATTTACCGGATTTTTTTGTTCAGAAGTTTGACTTGGTATTTCTAATGTTTGATTAATTCTTATTTATAATTCATAAGTGCTACTGAATGCTGTAACTTTTAAACAGAGGAGTACTTTCAAGCAAGGTCTCTGAAATCACTTGGATGCATTTGGTGCACTTTTCCTTCCGACTCTTCTGTAATTTATACTTAGTGTTGGCTAATGGTTTTCAGAATTGCTGCAGTGCCACACAAGATTATTTTTGGTCTTCTTGCTTGAAGACTGATGTCTAGTGTAAGAAGTTGTTACACCGATTCAGTCAAGAGTAGATCTCAAGTGATGAAATTAATTGGAGAGTTTTTCCATTAATCTAGGAAAGGGAAACTTGGGTATGGTACCATAGCACAGTGAGTGCTGTATGGTGCATCATCCGTGCCATAGTTAAGAACTTATATTTCTCAAAGTATCTTGGGTTTCTAAATATGCACCCTTGCTTCCCTCATACTTCAAATATTTTTATGCTGTAACTGTGTCTATTTTTCCTTGCATCAAAAATACCCCAAATTTCTAAGCCATTTGAATGTGGTTGAAAGCTTATTTCTTGGAAATTATGACTATATATATGAAAAAAAAGAGTATATTTATATATACTTACACATAAACATAGATACATATATATATATATATATAGTAAAAAGCCAGATGGATTTATTCTATTGACATGTAAGTGTTTTAGTACTTTATAAAAAGACAGCTAAACCACAGAGACTGTTAAGACTTTCTTTTTAAGAGGAAGTGCAGTGGTTTATAGACTCTGGGCATACTTGCAGTCCAGCAATTTTAACTTTTTCTGTCATTGAGTTTACTGTGTAAAATGACTGTTCAGCCTCCTGCATTCCACAAAATAATGAGGCGAGTGTCTTTTCTGCTGGAACTGTATTTCAGCCATACATTTACTTTCTGTATCCATTTAAAGAGAAGGCACTGCCTAGAGACTGTAGGATGAAACCTAATTACTTTGCATACAGATTCTTATTATAGCTGTAAGCTTTTTTTAGTCTTTATCTATGTCTGAACATGATAGCAAGGATTTTTCTATGGCTTGGTAGAGAATTCCAGGAAAATGGCATTTGACTATGACCCACTGACCAAGAAAAATTGTTCTCACCCTAAAGTACTTTAATTTTTCTTTTATCTCCTATTAAAAAAAAATAAAACCAACCAAAAAAACTTCCAGCTTTACCTTTGTTTATTTTACATTTTCATCCTTCAATAAAAATTAATTTGTTAAGAAATATTTGTTTTATTTTAAATAAACTGTATTTTAGAAACACCCACATCTAGATTACTTGCATTCTTTTCCCTTTTCATGTATTATTTTACACATAAATAAAAAAGTGTTACAAAACCATCAAAGTATTAAGGGCAGTAGTTAAGCTCTATACATATGAGACATAATCTGGAAGCTAAATTAACAACCTTAGCTATATTGCAATTCATAAAAAGATAACGTTGCCACTTGCCAAAAGAAATCATCATTTAGCCTTGATCTGCTATCACCTCTAATAAGACATTTTGGTGTTAGGAAGTAACACAACAATAATTTAATAAATTTAATGGGCTACATAAAATTCCACTAACAGTATTTTAAAGAAGGTTGTAATAATGTAAGAACATGGAAATAGCTCATGAGAAAACTCATTTGGGCATTAGGAGCAGCTAAATTTAACTTGGTAATTTACTGGGGAAAAGGCCTTACTCCTTACTGTTCTACTTGTGTTATTTCTTTCTAGTGTCTTCTCAAGCATTTGAACTTCATGTGACTGCAATTATTGACCATTTGATGCACCATTAAAAGATGTCTCAGAGCATTTAGGGATTTTACACAAAATTTATTCTTCATCTTGTCAGTTACACTAAGAAAGATAGTGCCCCTGCTCCAAAAAGGATGAGAGGCATTTGCTACAACACAGGTGTGTCCGTTCAGCATCCTGACATCTACTATACACATAAACAACACCACACACTGATAAACATACTTAAGTGTAAATCCCTCTTTTTGCTCGTTTTCCTCCCTTCCTTTTAGTGCCTCCCAGCAATGTCAAAACAAGCTTACCACTGCTGACCATGCTTGGCAGAGGGTGAGAAGTTAGAATGCAAGTTTAATAAGTGACACTTATTAAAGTAAAGTAGAGGGATTCAAGTGTACTCTGAACTCAAAGATTTTATTTTTAATTATTTTGTTTTACTTGCCAGTTGGTCATTCAAGAAGGACATAGCTAGTGATACCTAACTCTCTGCTGATACAGCATTAGGGTGATAGGTGGGCAGGGAGCACAGTATATGGGAATGAATGTCTTAGAGGGAATGAAAGTCACCGGGAAAACAGGGCACAGGCATTGGATAAAAATCTGTAGGAAACTAGAATAGTGTTCAGCTGCTTCAAGGGGGAAAAACAAACAAACAAAAACACAATATGATGGAGTGCTTTTCCATACTTAAAACCAGACTGACCTAACAATATATTTATAGTTTTTCTGACTTCATTTCAGTTGGGATCTTTGCATCCAGGCAGCTATATCAGAGCAAAAAACATCCCACAAGTCTGTGTGAAAAATCACTACAAATCCGTTTTTATATTTTCATTTAAGTGTGTGGCTACCCTTGATGATAGCAATTGGATACAGCTCTAAAGCAAGTAAAGGGAAGCACCAATAAACCACTTCAGCTCTGATTGGATGTACCTTACATGAGGCACTCTGTATAAATTAGGCACAAATGTGAGCTAGAGTGCAAGGTTTTCATCATCATGAAGAGAAGACCGTGTCACATACAAGTGATTAAGCCTTATGCAAGCTTATTGTTTTGGGCACCTCAAGGAGGTGATACTCTCACATACCCGCAGAACTTTTTTTCACCATTATCCCTAAGAATGAAGATAGGTTGGAAAATACAGTTTTTAACAGTACATTTTTCAATCCACTTTTAAAAAAAAGATCTTGTAGTTGAGATGAAAGGTCATTATAAAGGAGAACACTTGCATTAAATTCCTGTGTTTCTTTGAGTGCGTGTACTTAAAACTCCTTGAAACACCAGGGTTAAATAGAAAGGATTATATATTGAAACCACTGGAAAAAAGCAGTAATAGTGTTCCATTTAGAAATAAATCTGGAAAAAGGTCCAATTTTTCCATTATCAAACAGTTACTTCCCACCTGGACATAAATAGGAGGATGGGACAATATCTGATGCTACTTACACGCAAATAAGAACTGAGAAAAAGCAAAAACAAAGATGTTCCCATAGCAAAGGTTAATAAAGCACCTCATGAGATTTCCAGGTTAGATACAGTCTTGGTGTGGATGGTGGACAGTACAGACACTGTGACTGCTTTTATGTGACAAGGAACACAAATGGCACAAGGTGGTGTTATAATTGCTACATTCTCTTAGCTTTTATAGTATGTGAAATCTGTCAGACAAAGGCATGAAATAGGTTCCCTACAAAACAGGGTTCAGAGAGTGTGGTGACTTTGGAAAACAGACCAGCAAACAAGGACCTGAGAAAAGTCACTGAAGAAAATAGAGAGGTTGGGAACTCCTCTTCACTCTCCTTTAAAAAAAAAAAAAAAAAAAAAAAAAAGAAACCCACAAAACAACAACCACAAACTAAAAATAAGGTTTGCAGGTTTAGTAAGAGAGAAATGAATCCAGTATCTTGCTATGAGCATTGTTAACATGCACTGAAAAGCCTTTGGTTATGCTTTAGTTTTACCCCCCACACTGCTTTGTATGAGCTAGTCACATCAGAAACTCAGACTCTAGTTCTTTGGATTCCAGAATCCATAAATCACTTTCTCATAAGGCTTGATAGTGTGTCATCCCAACAGTCAAGTTCTCTGCTTGATTCTTCTAATTCAGATTAGGCTAACCTAGGGACAGTTATGTTCTGCTTTCCTATTCCTGGCTTCTGCTCTGCCACTCTCCCTTCTTCAGCACTGCTTTGTATTCTTTCAAAACCCCTTCACCTTTGGCCAATACTAAGCTAAGCACACTTCCAAGAGTCATCAGTCAGTCTCAGAAGGTATCAAAGTGACTAAAAATATCCAAGGTCCTTCTGACGTTTGAAATCAGTAAATGTCCAGGAGATCTAGCAACTGCCCAGTTAGCTTTTCCACACCTATACAAAAACCAGTAGAATTCAGTTTCTGTTGACTGTTAAGAAGAGCTGGTTAAGACACCTGGGACACTTTCTTTCTGCCTCCCTCGGGCTTATTTTCTGCATAACTGGTGAATCTCTGAGCTATTGTTGTGGTTCCAAATGTCCTCTTCTGTTTCAATGTTTGACTCTTTTTTTTTTTCAGTCCATCCTGTCTCACAGGTTCTGCTCTCATTTTGATGCCCTGACTTGCCCACTGATTTTTTTTCGCACAAGTGACTAAACAGCAAATGGTCTTCACTATATAATTTAGGAATACACTATAGACTATACTTAGACTATAAAGAATATAAATTTAGCCCAAACCAGCTCACATACATTCATACAAACTTAAAGTTACTTTCAAGCATAGGTGTGCATATATGCATACTAATAAATCCGCTTTATTTTAAAAATAATTTGTAATTTAAATATAAAAAAGGAACAATTAATTTTGTTGCAGAATGCCACAGCAGTTTTTTTGTAAAATACATTATAGCAACAGATCTACATTTTTAAAATCTTATTAATATAGAAAAGGACTTTCTTTCAGACCAGCTAGAGTACAATTTCAATTTTTTTCCCCTGCTTTTTTCAGAAATATTAAAGTGTCCACAATTTTTAGAGCACAGCGCAGCTCCACCTTTCATGCTAGTTATATTTTGTATTATTTGGACATTATAGGCATGCATAAGTACTTCTTAAAAGCTGCCAAGGTTTAAATAAATTATTCAAAAGGCATTCCTTACTCTTAGATAAGGTTTAGTTTCAATAAGCAAGCAATTACTATAATGATCTAGATCTTTCAATAAGCCAGTAAAGGTGCTGTGGTAGAAAAAAAGAAAAGGAAAAAAAAATTTCCAGATTTTTTCACATCTCTAGCCTTGCTACCTCTTCTTCCTCTTCTGAGCACTAATAATTATTGTTTAATTCACCTTTGACTGTGAACAAATACAATGTGCTTTTACTCTGGCAAAAACATATTATTACACTCTTTTGCAAATAAAAAGCAGAAGTAAAGACATATTTCTTTTATTTTGTATTAGCACTACTGAAAAATTCTTTCTCTAAAACAGGATAACTTAATTTCTATGATTACTTTATCTCTTCCTCATCTACCTAGTAATTTGAAAAAGGAATCATTCCATGAATACCAAAACTTTCTCCACAAGAAATATTAATTTGCTTTTTTCTTTTTTTGGGGGGGACATAAAATCAAGGATTCTTGCATGGATACACATACCCAGCAACACAGAGTTAAGAAAAAACAACAGTTACTGGATTCATATGGAAATCAGAGTTCTAACACAGAGTTACTTTTCTCTGGGGGAAAGTGTCAGGATTGTGCAGGAGGTTGTTCAAAGATCTCAGAAGGAGTTGGGGGACCAGGTCTTGCTGTGGTGGGCATGAACAGAAATGATCATGTTATCAACCTGTGTGTTTTTGACAAAATCAATCTCCCCTATGTTAGTAATGTATTAACATGCAATATTTTTCTCTAAACACTCACCATCAGAATAAATGGATAGTGTATGGACACAGAGAGGACAGACAGTGCAAAATTACTCATCCTTTGAATACACAGAGCCAGAATTAGGAAGCCACATTTTTCCACTTCAGCAGAGCCAAAAAAAGTTGCAATCAGAGGGAGGACTATTGACTCCTGTTTCAAGATCAGGCAGTGCATCTCTTGAGCCCTGTTGGGTTAAGTGCTTTAGAGAGACCAAAGATGACGATGACCCTGCTGAGAGGAGCTCACAAGTTTCTTTTTCCTTTAAACTAAAAGCTTTCACGCAGTAATTGTGTTGAGAAATGTACCATCCTTGATCTTAAATGAAATAACAAAGGAAGACATTCAGATGAGACGTTATCTCTAGAGGCCTGAATACGAGCAGGACACATCAAAGTAATTTAACACGTTGTTCTTGGGAAAACTGGCTTCCCTTGGACACTTTCAAAAGGCACTCTGCTAGTGTGAAGTGTGCTTAGGCTGATTGCTAGGGCAGAATCTGACTGACACACACAGAGCCTTCATTCAGCCTCACCGCCCACGTTTGCAAAGCTGTACAATAGCTCATTCTGGCAGACTGAGTGGAAGTAAAGCCCAGGCATGCTGTGCACTGGTATCTGATGTTATCCAAGAAAGGCATTTGCCTTTGCATTACATTTGAATATTTAAAATATTTTCTCTGAAATTGTTTTTTTTTTCTCCTAGACTAGCCTGACTTCAGGCACTGAATTACTATTTCAGCAATTTTAAAGTTTACCCTAAAACTGCTTCCTTACATTATTCAGTGTTTCCCTTTGAAAATTCAAAACTTCACAAAATTAGGAGGCAGTCTTCTCAAGAAGAAATAACTTGCTGGAAGTCACTCCTGTTACTGATTGATCGTCACAAATAACATGTAGTCAGAAGTCTTTGAGCAGCTGAACAAAAGTGTCCTACCCTAGTACATCTGGTTATTACCTACTAAGACTAAAATGCAGATTTCTCCTCTATAAGTTACTGCAGAAAAGAAAAGAAAAGAAAAGAAAAGAAAAGAAAAGAAAAGAAAAGAAAAGAAAAGAAAAGAAAAGAAAAGAAAAGAAAAGAAAAGAAAAGAAGGACCCAAAACCCCCCACTTCTGAATTACTATTTGACCCCAAAATTCCAGTGGGTTGAAATATGGCAGAGAAAAAATTAGAAAGTTGTTGGGAATTCGTGCTCACAAATTCTCACTTTACTGAAGGAAATTTCTTCAGTGCTCAGTTCGTGTGTGGTGCCTGCACACGCATGGAAGCCTGGGTATTGCACCTCCTCAGTCCACCAGCACTTCCAAAGAAAACATTTATAAAAGAATTCCATCACTTGAAGACTGCAGCTGAGCAGGCTTAGGCAGCCAAGATGACACCTGAACTTGGCCAGAGTCCTACATCAGCAGAACTCCCTAAACACTGAGAATTTACATCAATTCATATGCCTTAGCTTCGAGAAGCTTTGAAGTTACAGCACATGCTAAAGGGGACCATTTTTTGTTTTGCTCTTCTCTCTTTCCCATAAGAAGAAAACCAAAAGTGATATCTAGAATAACAAGGTAAAAGAACATACCTTAAAGAAAAAAGAGCCTGCATGTGCGGGCCATATTTTTCCTCATTTTTGTGAAACAAACTGTGGATCTATTTAAAAAGTAAAAATCACATAAACTCCTATTTTCTTCTGCAGAACAATAGCTTCCTCTGCTTAGGAAACACTTCTGCTGCCACAGAAATTTAGGAAACCTTGCACTTGCATTGACACCAAACAAACAAAGCACCACAAACCCACAAAACAAAAAGCAAACACTGAACAGGAGGATTTCTTTCACTTTCTTTCCCAAAGAATTCTAAGAAAGGCTGAAAAGTCAATTAAGTTACTTCTGTCTGGGTAGTCTTAATGTATTTCGAATGTACCAGGTTGGTATGTTTTATCATTGTTTCCCCTACAGCTCACAGAAATTGAGGTTGTTCAATTTCTATTAATCATCCCCAGGTAGCAGCAGAGCATAAATTACAGTTCTGAGTGAAAGAGCAGTCAGGTGCTCTCACTCAAAAAACAATAACCTTGCCAAGGCACCTTTTGTGCCTGGCTTGTAAAATCTAAAATGCTGACTCTGGTCAGCACATCAGCATGCAAAATTAAGTGAGTCTGATTGCACTACAATTTAAAACCAAGAAAATGTTCCAGTGATGAACTGGTGTTGCACAGAACCAGACAAAATATTAATATTATCTCTGCTACTTAAAAATAATAATAAATTTTTAAAAAATCAATGAATTCAAGATAAATTTTATACCAGGTAGCAATGAAAGATCAATGACTATTGCTTTTACAAGGCTTCTTATTTATTTTTTCTAAATCAAAACTTCAAGTTACCAGGTTTGTTAAGGTTGCTGAACATGATCTCGGTTACTTCAATTTAATTAATTTTTTAACTAATATGCCACTATTTCAATACATCTATTGTCTCCTGTGTTCTTGCTCTAGTCTTTCCCACATTACCAAATTACAAGATTAATAAACTTTTACTGATCAGAAAAAAAATTTACTTTTTGAAAATTACAACATTTTTCCATGTATCAAAGTATGTATTACAAAACAAAAATTACTTTTATTTCTGTTATCCAAGAACTAGAATGAAGGCCCTGCCCACCAAGATGATCCAATGAAAAAAAAATCAGGAGTCAGCCATTTTATCTCTACAATAATCCAGCTGAACTCTGACCAAAAAATAGCTTTCGAAATTGTTAGTAATCCAAAGTTTCTGCAAATGGGAGAGAAAATCCCCACATTGATTTCTTAAAGTAATTTTAACAAGATCATTAGAGTGAGGATTTTAAGACATTAACACCAACATTGTCATGCTAGTCCATAATATTTTTAGCAGTGTGACTTCAAGAAAAAATATTGACAAAAGCTAAAAATTTCTTCTTTTCCCATGGCAGTCCAAGTGAAAAAAGCAAAATTAAATAAATATAAATGGAGTTTTAACTCTGTGTTCAGCATTAGAATTTTGGGTATCATTTCAATATTATAAAATCATATGTAAAGTATTGACATGAAGACTTTAGAGGAAACAAATTTTTTAAAATACGTTAGGTCAGAATACTAGAAAAGTTGATTTCTCTGTATGTATTTGCTAAACTAGTTAGGCCTTTATACCCTGGCTGAGCAACTTAAATAAAAATAAAACATTACTTATTCTTGTAAAATCCTGAAATGTGCTGGTAGGTGGAAACATAAGGACTTTTAACTTCTTGATCAACCTATGAAGGATTTCCATAGCTTCTAGAAAACCGTTAACACAGACCTAGTAGCAGAATTCTTTAACAAACTGCTAATAAATAGGAGAAAAACACAGAATAAATTTAAAGACAATATTTCTTTAATAAGTTATTAATTAAAAAATAAAATACTATGAAGATAAGATTTAAAAAGTAATTTGATTTTCTACATAATTATTTCTGATTTTTCAGGAAACTAAAACATGAGCAAACCTGTATCTTTCTGTCTTTCTCGACCTTTCTGACATTGGCAGAAATGCATGCTGGAATTTATTCTGTCATCTGTGAGACTGGAAATGAAATGCTGCATTTGATCATACGCATCAAGCAGTATGTCAAGCAGAAGATAAAATAAGCACACAAGGTCTACTGCCCACTGTGATTGAGCTGGGGAAATATAAAAGCAGGAGCCTGGTTTCATACACAATATGAACACACACGCATGCACAGAACACAGAAAGGCCTGAAACAACAAAGGTACCTCTGATTCAGGCAATTTTTTGTAGTTTTTCATTTGGGTTATTTGTATATTTTAAAAAAAGCAACTGAAATGATAAAAAGTTCAATTGCCCAGAGAAAGCATTAAGAAACTGAAAGCCCATTTCCTTATGGTGGGCCTTCTTCAAATATTACTGAAATACATAAAAAACTCCACTGTGTTCTGTTTTCATGGCACACCAAAATACTTAAAAATAATTCCTTGAGGTTACAAGAAATAGATAATTACAGGCATGAAATGCATTATTTCATTTATTTATGTTTACCAAAGTATAGTTATAGATCATGAAAACAATCTGGTTATTTTTTTTTGTATTGGGACATTTTATAGTTGCATAGGTTCTTTAAATTTGAAGGGGACATGAGACAACAATTAATCATTTTTTCAAAGGCAGAAAAAAATGCAAATTGCTCATGAACAGACCAGTCATACCTCTAACGTTACTAAGCTCCCATTTAATTTTCCTTCGATATTAATGCCAGCGTTTCTTGCTCTTACTGGGATGGCTTCACCTATCATCTACTGATCAATAGCTGTCCCTCATGCAAAAATCAGCAAAACAGGCTATAATACTAAGTTGCTACAAACCATTCCCATTTTTTCTTTTCCCTATTTGAGCAAATCTCCTTGATAATAAAGAAACTTCTTTATCCTTTGCCTTTCAAAACACATACATACGATGTCTGCACTTATCTCAGGACTTCATGTCATGGGTTTAATCAGTCCCAGGTGTCTTGTGTAGCTTAATACGCAATAAATTATTATTAATGCTAGAGATTTCTGAAGTCTTTGGCTGTTATCTTTTTATTAAAAAGTCCAGATATGTTGTTAAGTTATTGAAAATATTCTAAGTTCTATTAGACTCTAAAACTGAGATTCTTTAGTAAGTGCAAGTCTAATTATAGAGAACGAAGAAGAAAATTACTTAATTAATTCATTTGACAAGCCCTTAAATAGCACACAAAATAGCTCTTATCATGAAAAATAAAAATGTCAAATCCTGACAGATCACCAGATACTGAATAATAGGTAGTTCTCATGTTTGGAGACTGGAATGCTATGATAGGCTGAATCTGAGCAATTTAGGGATACAATATACTACACTGGGAGGAGAAGAAAGAAATCCTATTGAGGAAGATTGTTAAAAGAAAGGTATTTTCACACAGAATCGACCTGGTGGCTTGAAATGTCAGAGACTGTGCAGCTGGTTCACTACTGTCTTTTACCAGATTTAGTAGTATTAGATTTGAAGAAATTGAGTGCAAAACATTGAATGAGATCCTTACACAGCAGGTTATGACATGTGCCTTGCAGAGGTATAAGATGGAGGAGGCTGGAAAACCATTTCAGGGCTAAAAGGAATATGGATGACTCCAGTATAGGTGAGGTTTTAGACAAGAAACATCATTAAAATTCTGCTGTATATTAAGTAGATATAATTAAGCCAGCCATTGTATTTCTCTTTTCCTTGCTGTATCTATAAAGATTCATGGATGAACTCAGCAAGGTAAAAGTACAGAAATAAGTCATAAAGACTTGGCACACAACTATCAGATGACTTAGCAGTGACTACTAACGAGGAATGCACATGCAAATACGTAAGGATGGTTTCAATTTTTTCATCTAGTAGAAAAATTTTGCAGTTCGTAGGAAACTACTATTTGTAAATGTGTACTGAAATCCTAGAAGTAATCTGGACAAATTTTTCTCCCAAAGCTACATGCTCTAAGTTGAGAACAGTTAAGAACATTAGCATTCCATTCCAATATAATCACTGGGACACTGTTTGTATCGACGCTGTTAGTCCTCTCAATATAATTTGTTCAGGCTAAAATTTACTAATTACATGAGCGACTTCTTTACATGGTCATAAACCAATTTCTGTTGTTTGCTTGTATCCATGAAAAACTGATCTCTGAAAGCCAGATCTATTACTCTCTTTGTAAAAGAACATATAGAAAATCTTCTGGCCATTACAAGTAAGAGCTCCAGACAGCCTGTGTGTGAGCACACAGCTTCACATCATTATCAGCAGAACATTTTCTGAAGTGCAAATGTCTCACAGGTTTCCATGTAGAGGCCAAGGTTGATGAACTCAAACATCACACAGGTTTGGTCAGGTCAGTTTGTAACAGCAGTAGTATGAAGACCTTCTAGTATTCATCTCAAAAATGGGAGAGCCGGCACAAAAAATTACTGTAGTTTGCACATTAGTTTGCGTTTGCTGACTGCCTCAGGGAGCCCAGCAGACACCTGTCCTGACAGCAGAGTTAACACAGCTTGTGCTGAGCAGTGATTTATTGCTTTTAGCGACAAACGTTTAAAACTGCCCTTTGGTTATTTTAAGTATCAGCAACTTAGCTAAAAGCTCTTTCCAGCTTGCACAGCTCAAGAAACCCCATGAGAACTTTCTAAAGTTGGACTTATTCCAAAACTCTCAAGGAAGAAGCTAAGCTTTCATAGATATGCATGAGTTTTAACTCCATAATAATTCTTCCTTCATAAATGCTGTGCTCATCATCCATGCTGCCAAAAATAGCATGTGCAACCCTTTTTACTCTTGGCAATTATGTACTGTATAACCATATTTAACAGAGAAAGGAGCCTGAAGAGGAATGCTTACACAATGAGGTATATACAAAGTGACTGAATGATCAAATTGCCTATTTCAAGAGTATAAATATTTTATATTTCCAGCCAAGAAGTGTTCAGTATAAGTTGTCTTTCCTTGAAGTCTGGGTGACTTTTGCAAACTCCTGCTGCATTCTAACAAAGTTGAATGTGACAAGAGACATGGATTACTTTTGTAAATGAAAAGTGCCGAGCTACCCGCAGGCTCTCCTGAGCAGAGTGTTTGTTACAGATGATTCAGTGAAAGCAAAATAAGGTGAGGGGAGCAGCTGTTCACACTGACAAAAGTGCCATGCACCATTCATATTGTTAGGTGAATATTTTAAGGCAATTGTAGGAAGCATTTCTCTTGGTGGATATTTTATTTTCTCCCCAATAAGTGCAGTTTTTAATACACTCAAAACAGCCCTATCTTCATAGCTGGAGGTGTGCTCAGAGGCAGTCCCTGCAGCAGCTCCAACACTTCTGTCCTAATTGCTTTTCCTTCTCATTATTGTGTAGGCAGCTCTTCCCCAGTAAACACAGTGCAAAGAGCATCTTATAGAATCATAAAATGATTTGGGTTGGAAGGGATTTTAAAGATCATCTAGTTCCACCTCCCTCACTACAGGCAGGGACACCTTTCCTTAGACCAGTTATCTCAGAGTCCCATGAAACTGGTGTTGAACACTGTCATGGTTGGGGCATCCATTGCTGCTCTGGACAACCTGCTCTAGTGCCTCACCACCCTCACAGTAAAGAATTTCTTCCTAACTCCAATTTAAACGTACTCTCAGTTTAAAACCATTCCCCTTTGTCCTGTCACCACATGTCCTTGTAAAAAGACCCTCTCCGTCTCTCTTGTAGGCTCCCTTTAGCTACTGAAAGTCCATAATAAGGTCACTCCAGAGCCTTCTAATCTCCAGGCAGAAAAGGCCCAACTCTCTGTTTTTTCTCATAGGAGAGGTGCTCCAGTCCTCTGAGCATCTTCATAACTCTCCCCTGTACTGGCTCTGACAAGTCTATGTCTTTCCTGTGCTTGGGACCCCAGAGCGGGACAGAGAAGTCCAGGTGGGGTTGAATGAAAGTCCATAATAAGGTCACTCCAGAGCCTTCTAATCTCCAGGCAGAAAAGGCCCAACTCTCTGTTTTTTCTCATAGGAGAGGTGCTCCAGTCCTCTGAGCATCTTCATAACTCTCCCCTGTACTGGCTCTGACAAGTCTATGTCTTTCCTGTGCTTGGGACCCCAGAGCGGGACAGAGAAGTCCAGGTGGGGTTGAATGACAGTGACCAGAGCAGAACAGAGGAACCCCCTCCCTCACCCTGCTGCCCACGCTGCTTTGGATGCAGCCCAGGATACAATTGGCTCTCTGGGCTGTGAGTGCACAGTGCTGGCTCATGTCCAGCCTCTCATCCACCAGCACCCTCAAGTCCTTATCCCCAGGGCTGCTCTCAATCCATTCATCCCCCAGCCTGTATTGTTACAGGGAACAATAAGTGTGCAATTCCCCCACTGTGGGAAATCCTTCACAGAGGTATAAGTATTTAGAGGCCACATAGGCATGCTCTGTAACCAATGCTTTTGGGTCCCTTTGTAACACAAGAGACTTCTAAATTGTGCTCTTAACTCACAGCCTGCTTAAAAGAGATTTTCCTCCAAACTTCTGTGGTTCTTCAAAGTAGCAAAAATGACCCATGCATAGATAACAAGAGATTGAGTCAAAGGAAAACATAAAGGCATTGATGAAATGCTATCACTCACCTGGGCCAAGAGGATCATTTAGATTGAAGATTTCTGAAATATCTATAATCTGAGATCAAATGTGTTGTTTTGTTCTACTCCAGAGGGTGAAGCTGTAAGTTAAATGGAAGCGATACCTGATCGTGGTATTCTTTTCCCCAGAAAACGCAAACAGAACTATAACCAAAGTACATCTACGTGTAAGTTTTCTAAAGAATTATACAACATGAGATACTCAAAACTATTCTTATTAATGATGCTAATGGGTGTGTAGGTAGGAGGGGGTGTTTGAAATAGCTGTATTCAAATTACATAACAAACTCTAGATAAATTGAAGAAAAGTGCCTAAGAACAGTACTTTCACAATATCTGTAGAATTTTAAGATTAAGATGTTCCTGAACTGCTAATCAATCTGGTTTTCCAATAACTGTGAACAAAAAAGGCATTATTTTCTGGAAGAATAACTACAGGACTAGGAAACCAAGAATGCAAATTCTAATCCTACCTTTCATTTACTTTTCTAGGATCAAATCAGCTTACATCTCTGGATTTGCCTTTATTAATAAATTTATTATTAGAATAGTTTCTGGTGTGGCTTTGGATGAAGGCAGCTAGTCACCTTTCAAACAACAGCCATGGTTTGGAGACAGAATAGGTCAGAGGCCATTCCCAACAATTTGTGCGTGTTTGGTGTACTTGAGCAGCTGAGAGAGTATGGTGGTGTGGACAATGGGGTGTTTGATGCCGGGTGGCCTCATTGCTAACAGAACATACAGATACATTTAATTTAGCTGCAGTAAACACTGCTTCTGCTTGTGCAAGTGGAGATGTTAAAGCTGGGTAGCAGACAGAGGAGCTTGTGTTTGCATAACCTTTGGAAGGGAAGGAGCTCTGAAAGCAGTAAGACTGTTTTGGGCAAACATAAAGAATAACGAGAAAGAACAGAAGGGTAAAGAACTGCCCCATGTATCTAAACAAAAGGTGTTCTGGGACATAAGGCATTTTCCCAAGGACAGCTAAATAGAAATTCAAACAGAAGATCAGTGTAGGAAGTATGATTTACTTTATGTGCAAATGAAAGATTTCTTTGAATTTTTTCTTTTTCTTGTCAGCTTGATCATACACCTACCTTATGATGTTTTGCAGTATTTCACACATATTGTACCATCTACCAAGTTAAATGGCAGAAGTCAGGCTCATAAGACTGTGAAATGGGCTTTATGAATAGGATGGACAAAATATTAGCTTGATGCTTTAATTAGCCTTGTGCTTTAAGTCATTTAGCCTTTCTTCCTACTTTAAAGAAAGTGAAACTAGATGACCAGAAGGGCTGGAATATAAAACTGGATTAATATTTTAGCTAATGTTACTGTCATATTAGATTCAAGTTAATATAAATTAAGAATGAAGTTACATGGAAACACTGCTAATACTCTAATAAACCTCTGAAAGTTATGACACAAACACTTATGTATAATGCCATGGGCCTGATATGAGTAGTCTAAACTAACATTAGGAAAATGGAGTGTTGAAATGGTTGAGGACACACAGCACTATTGCTTGCTAACACACAATTGTGCCAGAAATATTTCTAAAATGTCTGTACTAAAATAATTATATGGGGCAATGATATAACTTTTATCTCTGTGTTGCAAAACTATTTTTGGGGCAGAGGAGAGAGGGAAAGGGATCCCCCTTACTACATTACAAACCCCAAACTGAATGTAGTGCTTACAATGTACAATGACATCATTGGTTTAGCTTGTTTTTGGTACAGACTAAATATTTTGGTTTTATCTCTATATCTAAGTGATATTCCTCTCCTTGCAGGCAATGATCTGTATGAAGAGATTTATCAGCACTTCAATGAAAGCTTTCTTCCATACTGCGATTTTGAGACTTCATTAACACAGCAAGCATATTTCAGTCCTTGTCTCAGGAGCTGCTAATCTTCAAGATTCATACTGGCTAAGAAATAACAGCAGAGCTTATGTAAGTCACTCAGCAAGGAAGCTGCAGTGGCATAAACCTTGGGGCTTTATTTTATTGTGGAACTGTCAAGTTATGGCAAGGCTTGATCACCCTATAATTATCCCAAGAAACGTATGTTTCCAGAAGTCAGACACAATTGTTAGTGTTCAATCGCGGTCCTTTATGAAATAAACAACAATTATATTACATTGGCAAAGGTGTGGGGAAAAAAACAGATATTTTAAATGCTAATTAAAAAAAGAAAAACAGACCAAAGATGCATTTAGTATTTCAAGGCAGGAGATTAGTAATATCAGGTAACACCCTGACACAGGAAAATAATTTGTTTCACTTTCAAAGTCCTACTGTAAGAAGAATATCTATGATTTTTATGTTATTCAAGTATTTTTTTCCCATTTTTTTTCCAAGTACCATGCATAAATATTGTGCATGAAAATTCCACTGAATTGTTTAAAAGACAATGAAAATGGTAATTTAGATAACCTTTAATTTGCTAGAGATCTGAATTGGTCTTGATGATCTAGATGTAATTATGACTGCTTAAAAAAATTCTATGAGAAATTCAACAAGTAAAAAAAATCACAACAAAAAGCAAATTTTATAGGATTTTTGAAAAAATCAATTTTGAATCTCAAGATGAATATCTAGTTCTGAAAAAAATTAAGTATTTACTTCTGAGGTAAATATTTTTTCCTTCTACACTAATTTAGAATATAACTTTTTATATTTAATCCAAGTTTTACATTAAAAATATTAATAGGCATTTCTTTTAAAATGCTCTTTAAGTTCTTCCTCATGTTATTCAAATGTTTTTCACTGAAATTGCCATACTCCCTCTTTCAACAAAAACATTATTATTTGAAATTTTTCCATTGGATTTTTTTAATACTCTTTTGAGATTTAAATATTCTTCCTAAAGGCAAATAAGTGAGAGTGGCTAAAAATGCAATAGTTATTGCTTATTAATAGGACCTGCAACAAATATGATTTTATTACCAGTGTAATGCACTAAATCACTCTCTATACTAACAAGTTGAAATAAATTGGAGTGCCTATGGGTATGCGTTTCCCTATTCAGTTGTCACGTCAAGTGACAAAGGAATGTATGTGCTCATGCACTACTTCAGAAGATTATTTTACTTTTTTTTTTAACAGAATTAAGAGGAGTCATTGAAGCAGTACAAGACAGGACAAAATTGAATTTTGTGCTCTGGAATAATGCATGTGGTTTTCAGTGTGACAGTCAAAGCTGTAACGTGAAAAGCAGGAAGCATAAAATCTTGATTAGATGGAAAAAAAACCAAAAGAAGTGATAAGCCTTTATAATTTAGGTTTTCTGTACAAGAGATGAAAAATACAGAAAATGGCATCTGCTCAAGTCTCAAGAGATGGAGATATAAGTATAAGCAATCCTGAGCTAAACTGAACAAAATCTTTGATTTAATAGAAGCAATATTTGACCCATGGCCATCATAGCCACCTTTTGGGAGAACATGGGATACTATTACTCTCTTCTTGCAGAGAAATGTCATGGTTTCTACAGAAAATTAATCATGTCATCCCTGTATTTTACTCCAAAAGGCAAAAACTGCTGCCACGAAGTCACTTTATACTGAAGGGAAGTCAGAGTATGACAAATGTGTATATTGTTGTCCAGTATTCCCCAGGGTAAATGCCCAGTCTTACAGGTCCTTAAACTAAGTGTGCTGCAGGGATTTCCAGAGGCTGAGGAAGAACCAGTGGGTTTCCCGAGTCCCTGAAAACTCAGCAAGTTTGCCAAGAATGGTCAATAGACAAGTAAGGCAAGATTTATTCATACTTGTAGTCTATCCTTGAGAATATTAATACCCTGATTTCAGTATGGTCTTGTGTCTGCAGTCTCATTCTCTGTGCCAGCCTTCTGCACAACAACCATTGCACATCACCTTACAGAGCTGATTCATTATGCAGGCCTGTCCCAATGGGACCTTATCTTTATATATATGTGTAATTTTATATGATATGAAAGACACTGAGATAGTTTTTAAAAAAAAACCCTTAGGCATGCAAAAAAGATTGAAGAGATGGCAATACTTAGGTGAAACCTACCTCTGGAAGTCATGCAACTCCAGAGAAATAAAAATAACTGTGTATATATATATATATATATATATATCTGTATCTATATATGTATATATCTCCATGTTGGAGATAACTGAGCTAGAATATAGAGTGTGGAGACTAGAAACTTGAGTGCAACATTAAAAAAAATAATATTCTCTTCAAATTTGAGCATTAATGATGATCCTCTAATCTCTCTTTCAGTACTCTATGGAAGAGACATATTCCATAGCATTCTGTTCAACTGCAGGCTGTTATGAAGTGAATAAGATTTTAGGACACTGAATATCCACTGGGAGCTAGTTAGAGTTGTAGTTCTGCCAATATTTTAATCAAAACTACAGTTTTGAAACACTCAGGTTGCTGAAAAACTGCTCTCAGGTTACAACACTACAGTATTTTCACTCCTGCACACATAGGGTGCTTTAATTTACTTCAAGCACCAATTGAAACAAATGCATCTACCAGCTTATGGTGAAAGCCATGCAGTCTAGGAACTTATAAAAACAGACATTTTCTTGCTCCTTTCATCTTTTCCACAGAACTTATTATTCTCTCAGACAAAAAAAAACCCATCTGTTTTGTAGCAGACTGCCTTTGAGAGTACAACTCTTAACAACCAACCATACCAATGTAGTAATTAACTCCTTGGCAAGAAGAATAAAGAGCAATCTATTCATCCCTCATCAAACAGAAACTTTTTCATTCACTTTATTCACTACATTGTTCACTTAAAGAAGCAGAAAGATTGTGAAAGAAGAAAAAAAAAAAAGGAAATGTAGAAAAGCCATAAGGCATGTGGGGCACAAAAACTTGTCTATTTTTTCAAGCCATATTAGTTCATTTGACAGAATGGATTTAATTCAGAATTTTTTTTTTTTTGGATTCTGAATACACACTCAAATCAACTATGATTCTACTCCCACTCACAAACAAGCACATGATATAAATCAAAGGAATTCTTGCTGCGCACAAAATTCCTCTTAAAGCTACATGTTACATCAGAAATCAGACAATGGGTACTTTACAAGAACACAATTACTTTCTAATTTTCTTTTAACTGAGATAAGAATTAATTAAAACCTAAAGATAAGGCTTCTCTCTCCAGTAACAACTAATTTTTAACACAAATATTTACACTTGCTGTTTGTGTCTTCATTCTGAGTGACTTGGAATGAGAATTCGAATTCCCTAGAAATGATAATTTTACCCACAATTGGTAGGTGCTCAGGACAACAAAATTTATCAGAATCAGCTTTTATGGGCTACTTTAGCCTTTCCATTACTGATCATTTTATAGTTGGGAAGAAATTAACTTTTTGCTGTGATATTTCTATTCTACTGATGTCTCTCCAGCTCAGTAATTATTCTATTTTCATTGTACATCACATGAAGGGAGACTTCATGTTTCTCCACTGGATGGGATGGAGAGCAAAAAATGGTAGGCAATCTAAGATGGACATTGTCCAAGAGACAGGGCGAGAAGATATTTCTCACTGTAGTTCTCCATTTTCCCATTTTCCTAACAACCACAAAAGAATTTTCAAGCCCCAAAGGACAGGTTGATTTTTTTGTGGTTTTTTAGGTTTGATTCTTAGCTATGGAAAATAAAGCAGAATAACCTGCTTTAAAATAAGCTGGACATTTTCAGACATTTTTTGAAAACAATAGATCATACTATGGACAAATACTCTATAAGGTACAACTAGAAATCACAAAAAGTTACGGCAAAAAAAGACAAATATTTTACAGTTTTTAGATCCCTAGTAAATATGTATAAGCTTCTACTCTGTGCAACATTCCATTTTATCTGCAACATAGAGAATGTTAATTTCTATTTTAGCAGAATGTTCTGAATATTGGGAGGTTTTTTTCAAACTCCTATCCAGGGCTGAACAGTGATGGCAAGACTGTTTTTTTTTAATAAATACACCAGCATTTTGCAGTGAGTGTATACAGTAATAATTTGCATTGCACATTACTATGAAGTGGGAGGAAACCTTTGGATGGAACTAGTTCACACAAATATTAGAAAAAAACGACAATACTAACAGTTGCCTCTTTTTTGCTTTGATTGATATTTGGCATTTTTATTTCACGACAGTAAACTCTGAAGAAATACCAAAAAGCTCTTTTTTTTCTTTATGTGTACTTTCTAAATGCTAAGATTTACCTCATCTTTCAAAGAACATTTCAAATAGCTCCAAAATTAAAAAAGAAATAACACCAGCAACAAGCACATGAAAGTGAATGCAAGCTTTAAACCAAAAAGTTCTACAGTCAAGATCTGATGGGACAGATCCTCTTATTCTGTACTGTTCCTAAGGAGACCAGCAGCTGGGTTTTCCTTTGTATAGATCTCATTGTGGGCCTAATGTAGTTGTTGAAAGGTTTCTGCTTATTACTCAATGAAAAAGTAATCTTATTATGATATACTCGTGTACAGGATGCCTTTTAGTCACTGTGTGTTTTACAGATCCTACTTTCTTATTAGATCCTTGAAGCCCTTGTGTTTTTAGAAGCTTTTCTATTTTGGTTGTAGGCTTTCTTACTGTACTGAGCAAAATGATGATGAAAGGAGTCTGCAGAGCTTGTTGAAATATCTAAGATGCAGAATCTAAGGTATCTAGTGCAAAAACAAAAGGAAGAGCTACATAGATTTCACCTGGAAGCTCAAATTATTGAATTTCTTATAAGTTAAGATAAAAATAAGGGGTTTGGGGTTTTTTTAAGAGTTCTTTTTTGGTTTTGCATTTGGGTTTGTTTGTTCTTTTTGGGGCAGGAATAGGAGATGTGTGTTTTGGGAGTTTTTAAATAAAATCACTAAATTGCACCAACAAATCACTAAACTTCTTTAGGCCCTACAATCCAAACAGCCAGTTTGCCAGCTATCAGTAATACTGCACGGTTTCTCTTAGGACTGTGAGCCTAACACAAAAATGGGAAACTTCCACTTTAGACTGACACAGGTTTTCCTTAATTAGAAAGTGCTTACAAGATACTCAGTATTACATAGCCATGCTTCAACTGAAAATTATTCTTTTCACTTAAAATAAGACAGTCTAGTGTCTCAAAGTCTACCTACAAAGGACAAACATCTGTTTCCATTAAATTAGTAGTAAGAATGTAGTAATCTCTGTAAATGCCAGTGCTGCCTCAAAAAAATGCTTATTTTACTCAGTAAGTTATCCATAACTGCACCTTAAAACATTTAAAATAATCTAGAAATTATTCATCTGAGTCCAACAGTTCACAAAAAGCAAGCCTATCCCCTTGGGAGACTGAGCTGCAGTTGCGCAGGTCTGATATTTATGCAATGTGATCCTGTTTTGGATGGGAAGGATCTCACCAAATGCTTGCAAGCATACATCAAAATTCAACAATCTGTTCATTTCCCAGGATGCAGCTTGGAGAAGGTCTGGTTTCTGGAGGGCAGTCAAAAAGAAGCAGGGGTAATAGAGGTGCGTTCCTTAGACAGTTGAACTAGTTACACTATTTATCTGCATTCTTCCCAAGCATGTGGAAATAGGCAGGGTCAGCCTTTGGGTATGAGCACAGAACAAGTGGTTGGAAAGTGAACCAGAATGGAGTGAGGCTGAACATATGCTGTAAGCTGAAAGAAAGGTCCTCTGATTCCCCCTCACATTGCTGAGTTCCTGACACTTATTTTTACGCTAAAAAATCAAGGAGTTTCAAGCCCTGATGCTGAAGATGGGGGGTGGGTAAAGACAAGACGGAAGAAGCATTCTTCTGTCTCTTTCCATGTGATCTGAGATTCTACCTGAGGAGCTCACTGGAAAACCTGATTGCAGTTATCATCTGCTTAGTAACTTTTATGATCCTTGTGGAATCCTATCACTTCCAAGCCTTCACTTTTTTTCAGGTATCTCTTAGGGGTCGTTGATCTGTAACCTCCTGTCATGCACAGATCTCCTATTGCATCTTCTGATATAAGGAAAATTGGAAAAGATAAATTTATTTCCTGAATTCACAGAAACTGATAAGATAGTGGTAACAAAGTTCTTAGTCACTGGCAAAAGCAAGGTGTTTACAGTTGCTACTGAATCCACTGGTGCATTTTCTTTCACATTACCTGTGTTTTAAAGTAGCTGGCAAGGTGCAACAGAATACACTGGGGTTTAATGCATTTTTTTTGTTGTTGTTTTTTTCAAATTAAACTTGGAATGATGATTAGGCAAATAGCAAAATGCAAACTTTTTTTTGCCTGTTTTCATACTTATAAAATTGGTGTTTCAAACCTAATTTCCTAGATTTCTCTGATTAAATATCAACAATCTTTCATACTAATTAGGACCATCAATGAAACAAATGGAAATTGTGTTTCTATAGAATTATCTTATGTGCTTCAAGTCTCAGTTATCCTTTTTTTGTGCACCTTTAATGTTGTTTGCAACATAATCTATTCTAGACTAGTATATATTTTATGATCTAGTAGGAGAACCATAAAATATAGTTAAAAGACTGTTTCTGCTTTAGTATTATATATCCTTAAAATAGCATAAAGCACCATAATTTTGATTCACTGAGGCTTGTTCCTGAAAGATTTTCCCCAGTATTAGGCACAAGTAATATAGAGCAGTGAACACACTGTGAAAATCTTACAAAGGGTCAGAATCTGCCAGTTTTACTGGTACGGAATAAAATCAAACATCCATAAGTGGTCCTAATGTCAAGAGACTGCCTAATGAAAGAGGCCTTAGGGTAAAAAAAGGAAAATTTATATCAAACAACAACAAACAAAACCTCTGTTTCCTGCCTATACAGTAGTCAGAGACTTTGCTGGAGTAAACCAGTGCACTCCATTAGCTGGTAAGTGTATTCCTCTGCCTTCCACAACCAGCTGACTGTGTTTTATACAATTTTGATTCATGCCTTTATGTATTTTTTTAACCTACTCTCTCCAACTTTCTTTCTAGTAATTCCAGCTCATTGTTTTTGTCTTACTCTACTTAATTTTATCTTTCTTGCTGCTCACCTTTGAGACTCCTTAAGAGCCTTAAAGCTCATTTATAAATTTTGTCTCATTAGCACTTTACCAACAGAATAGAAGATAGAAGGATTTTGTCAGAGTTGCTGAGAATTGGGCCTTCACCCATACTTGCAAACAGGTGCATATAAACAATGATCTTGTAAATACCACTCCTTGCCTCTCCCAGCTGAAGACATGGAACAGGCAGAATTCCTATGTCACAATATTCTTGATAAAATAAATTGCAAAATAAAGCCATTTCATCAGTTCCATCTATCCCAACCTTTTTGTTGAAGGTAGATGTTTCCAATAATGCTTCAAAATATACACTATTTTTCTTTGAAAACTAGGGAAAATATTCTGGGGAAAGATGACTGCTTTTCCATCCTTAGGCCTGTTTTTGCTCTCTTACCACTTTTATGCTTCACTGACTTCGACATATTTATCCTCTGCTTACACTGATGTGAGAGAAGATTCATTGTCTTTAGCAGCTTCTTCAGACATGCAGATCGGGATTAAACTTGGCACTGCAACACGTGTCTGGAGGAGGAAGTTGGCAACTGAGGAGAAGATTTCTGAGCTCATACTGTTCTGTCCAGTGAAGAAGGCAAAGGACATGTGAAGGTGAGGCAAAGTAAACTCTTCTAATATTTAGAAGAGAATGGTGAAATTTCTTGCAAAGATATACGCCAAGGAGGTTTGGGTATTAGTCCTATTTCCATCTCAACAAAAGTCTGTTTAGTTATGCTAAGAGGGAAAGAAGCCACTGTCTCTCCATCTAGGAAAGAATCCAAGCCTCCTACTGTTATTCTTAAAGACTTATATCTATTCCACCTAAACCAAACTATATGATCTATAGGCCAGGTTAGATAAGGCCTTGAGCAACCTGGTTTCATAAGTGGCGTCCCGGCCCATGGCAGGGGAGTTGAGACTAGATGATCTTTAAGGTCCCTTCCAGCCAAAACCATTTTACAATTGTATGAATCAATAATTTTCATTAAACAATGATGCTGTGTGGAAGTATTTCATGGAATTATAGGACTGTAGAATGTTAAGGGCTGAAAGGGACCTTAAAGATCATCTAGTCACAACCACTCTGTCATTAAAGACCTTTAAAGCTGCCTGGTTCCAGCACAGCCTTATAATAAAAACAATCTATAGTCAAATTACTACCAAGGGGGGCTTGATTCCCTTTTTTGATGGGATTCTCAAAAGAAGTAGATGTGCTACTGCAAGTAAGGAATACACAGGGAATAAGTGATCTGGAATCCTTTTTCAAGAGTATTTGAGGAAGGTGGAGGGTAGATAGAGATAATTATTAATTAGATTTTTTAAATTTTTTTTTTCAATTTTAGGGAGCTCCATTTAATTCTTAGGATGCCTTATCTAAATTTCTTCATCCTCTTTTCCATTTAGCACATAATCTAATCCTTTCCTGTCAGTGAAATTGGCATCTTAGGAGGTAAAAGAAAGAAAGATAATAGTATGACTTTTTCCTCCTCATATTTGTAAAGACATTGCAAAAGTCTTTATGTAATTTGGACTTCGAGGCCCGTGATAACACATTGTATTGCAAAAAGCTTCTTTTGATGAATATAAATGAATGGACTAGATTTCCCAGCCAAACAGAAAAGACATCACCGTGCTATGCAAAATTACTTTTGATTGTTGTGTCTGAGCTGTAAGCTCAAGTCAGTGTTAACACTTCAAATTAGTTTTCTATTATTAAACTAAAAATCACTTAAATTTTAGTAAAAGTCACCTTATTGGAGGCATTTTATTTTAACTTGTTCCTTAATAATTCATATTGTACATCCACCCAGTAAAAACATTGGTTTGTCTATGGTCCTCTATTTCACCATTCAGAGTAACTCTCTTGCCAACTGATTGTAACATGGGAACATCCGACCTGAGAGTGTTAACTGCCAGATAGATGGGGCATGGCAAGATGAAAGATGAAGTTTGAAAGCAACTCAGTGGTTCACCCTACTGTGTTAGACTCCCAGACCTGCTAGCTTTGATTCTTAGCTATTTCTATGAATCATTTAACTACCATGAACCTAATCTCCCTAGGGAAGCAGGAGAGAAATAAAAAAGGAAAGAGAAAACAGAGGGAAAACAGTAGTCAAAAAAGGATATAGAGATATTTAGGAATAAAGGAAAGTTTAATGGAAACTTACAGAATAACTCATGGATTTTCTGGACACAATGTCAACGAAGGCAACATCTGAAGCCAATAAGGTGCTTCTGATGTCAAAGTGGCTTAAGAAAAACCTTACTTTTTGCTCATTTGAGGTGAAATGCATCTCAAAACTCGGTCTTTTGTAAAGAAGTCTCAAAGACGTGTGTGAAGTGTCCAAGATTCATTGCATTATATTACATTATTTTCATACTCACACTTGTTTTGTCATTAGGCATTGTGTGGGGCTTTTTGTTTACATGGTTTCAATTTCATATCTATATGTTTATTCTAATATACAGTTTACGACTTTGGTAAAAAACAGTTCTTCCAGTTACATCTTTCAACACTGTCTAGCACCAGAAAACCTTAGAAAACCAGGGTCTGAAACCATCTTCCCTCTTGCCAACACCTTCGGCTTCACACCAAAATATTGAAGCTTTAGCAGTCTAAATGTCTATGAAAGTAATCAAGAGTGCTACAGTAAAGTCTCAAAACCTTTGAAATATTATCACTTGGGCCAATGAGAAGAAACTGTTTATGACTTCCAGAGATATGCAGTACTTCATATTTTGCATTCTGTTTCAGTCCCGATTTCAGACTGATTAAGGGCATTTATATTTAGCACTGAATGTATAAAAGGCTGTTACTACAACTTCAAATACTACCTCTGAATTAGCTCAAACAGCTCCATGAGTTTGGCCTTTAGCTGCTCACCAATATTCTCCACACCATTACATTTTACATTGTATTACAGTAAACCATTACCACAAAACCTCTGGAGCAATGTAATTTGCTGAACCAGAAAATTGAGATAACCACTTGTATAGCACATTTTGACTGAGCTCATCACTTCTATAATGCCTGGTGACAATGAGTCTAAGGCAGAGGATCTGGTGGTAGCCTGTGAAGAGTTGCCATAGACACTCTGCATATTGAAAGCAGACACTTTAATGATAATCTGATCAAAAATGACATTGATGTAATTGCTCCTTATATAACTGTATAAAGGCTATATTGAAAAACTCAACACACAGAATTAAACCAATGAAGAGAAAAATATTTGTAAATATCTTTACTGATGTGAATACCGATGTAAGATTTCAATATTATATCTATCTGTGTGAACAAATGACCAGGTGAGATTCCTGGCCTACTTTCATCTCTCTCAGGGCACTGGGTAGTTGAGGTAGCTGAAATGAAAAGTCACCTGTGTTTGCTTCTGTGCAGGCAGGCAAGAGCCGTGGAAAATATTTTATATGGGTATGAATAGAGCAGTGGTTCTTTACCTGTTACAGAGAAAGCTTCATTTTTGGATATATAGTAAAACTATTTTGAGCTTTATAGCTGAGTTAGAGCATTAGTTTAGTAGGTCTGGGATTGAGAGAAGACAAGCTAAAGACAAGAGATTCTTTGGGGAATCTGTGCTTTGTACTGCACAGAGGCAGCACTTCTTGACCTAGCTCTGGTTAGCAGGCTCATCAGTCTGGCTTAACTCATCCTGCTTTCAGTGACATGGCTACATCACTTAGCAATATCTAAGTTACTAGACTGTCACACACTGCAACTAACTTGTACAATTGCCATGTCCCATGAGAAACCAAAACTGTGTTTGTCACCAAGCCAAAGGGCAGCAGTACCTGGGTCTTGTAAATTTTGCATTCAGGAACATCTTCCTGATCTTCCTGTTAATACAAATGAAGGAAAGGTCTGTAGTTCTTCAAAGGAAATCTAACTTACTCACTCTAAGTGCGCTGAAATTGCAGCTTTTTCCTCCTTTGCAACAAGCTGAGGTGTAACTACCACCCAAGTTTGCAGTTTTACTTCTGAGATAGAAGCTGTTACTTTTATCATACTCTAAGTTCCAACGAGGATTTGCGGGAAAGCTAGATGAAACAGCAATAGCACCAGAAAAGGTGAAAGTAGCACATCGTATACACATAAGTCAGCTTTACATTACCTATTTTTCCAAACTAAACACTTTTATTTAAAAATGCTAAATTTTCCAAAAAGCTAAGGCTTTAAAACTACCTGTCATGATTATTATCAGAAGGCTTCAGGAAAAAAATTAATAGGTATTCATCTACTAAGACACTATCAAGGTTTGCCTCCTGAAAAAAAAATATCCACAAAGAAATTGTGACATTGAGACAATCAACTACAGCTAAATTTGAATGACCATGTGAAGTTTGTGAAGTTCCTATTGGAATACTACTCTACGGCTAGCAAGTATTTTTAATTTTCATTAACATTTCGTGATGCAAGAGTGACATCACATCTGTGGATGTGTACCCATTTGTGGATAAAGTACCCATTTATGCACAAGGACCCTCACAGAGCACAACTTGCCTGCAGTTCTTGCCCAGGAACTCATTGAAGTCTCTTAATTTGAATGATGTGAATGTGAAGGACTTCTTTGCTCTACCCTGGCTCCACCAGAAATTCTTTGTCTTGTGACAGACAAATTGCTAGGAACTGTATACCCCTCTTTGACTGATGAGATCTCACTTTATAAATGTTAGTTGGTTTTACAATTTTTTATGATTTAGGCATATGGCACCAGCGGATGCCAGACAAGAGCGTAAAAACTGGTTGAACCTATCATTGTCTGGAAATTCTAGCAAGGCAGTACGATTTTGTATATAGAAAACTTTTATGTCCCCAAACTAAGATACTTCACAAACCCTTTAGATTAATGCAGACAGTATTTCCATTAACCTCTTGAAAATCTAATTGCATAAAGAGAACTGAATACTGTATTCACATTTGCAAACTTTGTTTTACCGTGTTGCTGTTATTCTGTTCCCCCACCCTGAGCCATAACATTTTCAACCAGAGTGTAATTTAAGAGGTTTTGAAAGAAACCCTAAGGAGATGAAAATACCACTGATGATTAGAGCACATTTGTTTGTCATTAACTTTTCAGTACCACAGTTCCTTGCCTATAGAAAATATTGTAATGATTTATATGTGCCACAGCTTCACATCAAGTTCCAGATGTTCACAGTAACAACTGCTGTCTGAAAATATTGAGACACTCTTTAGAAATAAAATATGTGAGGCTTTCAAGATGTGATGTGCCCAGAGCTTTTGAAGATAATGAATTCAAGCTAGGAGGAGTTTTCTAGCACCCTTCTGCTCTTTGCACGTTTTTGACAGTTAAGTCTGAATCAGGAATGTGGCTAAAATTATCCCTGAGTGAATCAGCTTCTCATTATTTACCAAGCTCTTTTCAAAATATCATCTAATTATAGAAAAGACAAGACAAAGACTTCAATAAATCCTATTTTTTGAAAGAAGTTTGACTTGATGTTTTTTTTTTTAACTGTTCCTCACTCTCAAGATGAATTTTCTGTTCTGTGAACCAGTGCAATTGATGCAGCTACAATGCACACATTCCTGCCTGTTTGCTTGGGGCTGGAAACATAAAACATTCCTGACAGGAGCTACAGTCTCATGTCAGATATAACCTACAGTGACCATAAAGGATTCCTGTGTAGTTGCTGACACTTGAGGGTTTAATGGACAGCTGCTGATGTTTCAAGATGTTCCCTGTCAGCACCAGTTGCACTTTGTCAACTTCTGTCCCCATTTAGCACAAAGCATTCCTGTGAAATTTTCATTCAAATAGCACTAGTGGATCAGGCTGCACTTGCTACCTGCACAATGGTCCAAGAACAAAGCACCTAACAAGGTACATTTTCTGCTTTTCTAGCCACATTCATTTCTAGCCACCTCTAATTCTAGAGGCTAACAAGGTACATTTTCTGCTTTTCTAGCCACAGGCATGAATTACATCACCTCTATACCTACTGAAGCTCACTGCAATAGGCACCAACCTCCTGACATCGCAAACTTTCAGCATTTCTTGACTACAGGAAACATATTAAGCCACCTTTGCCTTGTAACTCCCACAAATAGTAGTGCTAGAAAATAAGTAACCTGGCAACAGGTTCTAGGTAGATGCATAAAAGCTGGAATACAGTATCCCAGGCCAAAAGAAAATTAGTAACGTGTGGAAGGTTAATGATGAATGGGCTCATGGGACACAAGGGATATTGTGCTAAAATCTGTAAGAACCTGGGACAATTTCTTCCAATTTGTGTGTATTTAATGGTGTCCCAAAAATAATACTTTGCATTCACACATCACAGAAAGAAAATTAACATTCAACCTGGTACTCAGTAACTTGGTGCCAGAGCAAATCTATTCCACATTATAGACAACAACGTAAAGAAAATATAAATGGATGCTATAGATTTGTGATAAATAAAAAATGTCTGGTGTCTCCTCCATTGGAAAAGAGAATGTTTCAATACAAAAGACTTCACTGATCATTTATTTTCAAACAGCTGACTTTTCCAAACTTCTCTTATCACATTCCAGAATAAGACACCATCTCTGAAGATATTCAATTCAGTAGCACTTAATACTTTAATCAATACCTGTTTACAGAAACAGTAAAGGGAAATAAATGAAATACTTTATTAATCATTGGCTGTCTGTAGGAACTCTTTTAGCATTTACAGAACAGTGTTAAAAGCACACTGTTCTGCACCAGTTATCCAGCTATTTGCTACACCAATTCCACCATTCAACATGTATATTTCAATAAATATTTCAATGCTATTTTCTTTCTACAATGCAGGCTCTGCAGGCAGGGCAAAGAGGGAGACTGCTCTCTGGATTTTGGAGGAAAATTGCATCTAAATTATCAGTATCTGAGTAGTAATAGCAACAAAGTGCATCTATGATATTTTTAGTGATTTAGAATGAAGAAACATCAAAGACACTCAGAGTAGGCGTATATTCTGAATTAAGACAGGAATATATGAATGGCATACAGTCAGTTTAGAATCTTCATTTTTTTCAATTCTTTTTTTTACTTTCCTCAGGAGCTTAGACTCACTGATTTTAGGTTTTTCCACAAACAGAAAAAGGAGAATAAGGAGTTCTCTCCTGAACGAAATAAGTATCACTCCAAGTCAAGGGAATCTTCCATATAAAGCATGTTCTTTTATAGATTAATATCTCCATTTCCTCAACGTGATAGGATCTACCTAAGATACTGACTTCAAACCTGAAACTATTGGACATCTCATATTTTGTCCCACAAATCCAGGATATACAGGATGCCATACTTACAGGTTCCATTTCACGTCATCAGGCTAGCAGACAAAAATCAAACAAACTCCTTTACACTCAGTGGGAGCTGTTTGGTGAAAGTAATTTTGTACAGACTGGCACTTCTTCCACATAGACTTTCTTGTGATACATATCAAAGACTTTGGAAAAAAAACACCCAATTTCAGGATAATTTATTAATTATCACCTATAAGATTTGTCTCATGAACTGACCAATGTATTTGACATAAAATGGCATTATGTTTTAGAAGCTCTGTCAAATAATTTTTGCTTGGGTTATTATAAGATGCTCCATTTTCACTGAGCCTGTGCTAAGCCTGCCTAGGAATACCTAAAAAAAATGCACTTTTTCTTTCTAAAAACCTTAAGCAGTAGTATTTTCCTGAGTGTCTATCAAATGAGATCTTGAAAGACTGGCTGGTTGATAATACTTGGTGTTTGTAGAAGGTTTATATTTTTAAAATAAACTTCAGCTGCCAAATTTGTAGGCAAAAAGACAAGGAGGCACTTCTGTTACTGGGGGAGCCCTTGTGCAAGGACTGAAACCAGGACTGTTGAGCAGCTCCCCATCTGCAGGTGACTGTGCATCTACCCAGTCAGATGTGTCTCCATGCCCTACTACTGTCCCTGTGCTTCTCTTATATCACAGAGACGTATTTGTGATTTCTTTGTGGTCAGTGTTCTCCATCAGCTAAACCCCCTGTACTCTCTAATGTCCCTCTCCTCTAGCAGGGAAAAATAGGGGAGAAGCCTTTGCCCTCTGACTTAAAACTGTGCCACATGGCATGGGTAGTATCTACAGTTTCAGACACTGGAATAAAATTTGGAAATATTATTGCAAATCCAAGACAATTTCTTTCAAATTTATAGTGATTTTTAGATAGAAAGCACCACTATTATCAGCATAGCAGCACGTTACACTTAGTACAGGTAGCACATCTCAAATTCCAGAAATAAGAAAATGTGCCCTTTTCAATAAAACATGCAAAGCCAGTTTGCAAGAGACAGTCAGTGTTGATAAAATGAACAGTCATTTAGCACTGCTTTTTTAGATTTTGTCTCATTTCCTCAGAACATTATCATAAAAAAGTCATTAAAGTTAACAATGCATGTGTCTATTTCTTTAGCTTTTCCCTGTTACCCTTAACACTTCTTTCTAAAAGTCAGAATTTCATAAAACTAAACATACTTTTGGATAAGGATGTGCTCTTTACAAGCAAGTGATGAAGCTGTGTGAGGGGGGAAAAAAAAAAAAAGGCCCTTAATGACATCTGTGTGCTTTATACCTGATAATGTTTCAGAACATCTGCTGGATGTTCACAGAAACACAGAAATGTACAGGTCAGCAAATCATCTCCTGCAGACCTTCAGGCCTTTTTTTGGTCCTCCTCCCTTGAGGAAAAGCTGCAATTGTCTTCTTTTTAACAGTGTTCCAAGCAGTCTTCCTGCATCACCATTCACAGCAGTCAGAAACCAAGCATAAACAGCAAAATATATAGGACTACATTTTCAAAAATCACAGATGATGATTGATAGGTAGGGAGATTTTTACGAGGTTTCTTGGCACTTGAGGTATACTGTTAGGATGTACCCTGACAAGGAAGTGGCCTCCTTAAGCCTATTGAAATTAAAATAAAATTATGACAAATCACTGAATGTAGAATTAAGCTATGTGGATAACCAAACTTCCATCTTTCACTTTCTTTTCTATTTCAACCTGGCAGTATTCTTTAGAGAAAGGATCTAAGGATGTGACAAGACATGGACAGATTTTTCTCTATGCTACATCCTATCAAGAAGACAATGCTACATGAGATAACAATATTTCTGAAGTACACAGAAGATATCTTCTCAAAGGGCACTTCTCTGCCACTCAAACTTGGTTAAATTTGCTAGAAAAGAAGTAGAACTGACCCTTTTTCTTTTTGATTTTTGGGAGGTTGTTTTTGATTTTGTTTTTCTTTTACTTCTCTTCATTTTGTAAAAAAGAAAAGGGGGAGTAAAACATTAGAGCATTAAGAGAATACAGACAAATGTTCTTCCCTATAATACTTTTACTAACTAAATTTATTCTTATAGCTGCCCCTCTGTACTGTGACAATGATCGTAATTAATGGAAAACAATTCCAAAATATCTATCAAGTAATAACTTTGTATGCTGTGGTTTTACACGTTTCTCTATTATACGACACAAGAGAAAATTTATCTAAAACCGCAGTATGGTTTCAAAGGTAACACCTCTTACTGCTTAACCTTGGTTTTAAATACTTTCATCGTACAGGGTTACCTGATGTCAGGGAATTTTATCATCCCTGCTTTACAAGGAGGAAAACTGGGCACTGGAGATGTAAATGTTTGTATTCTCAGATTTTGCAGCAGCAGCAGAGCAGTAGAGATAGAAATACAAGCTCAGAAAACTCTACTGCAGAGTAACTCCCTGCAACTATGAAAGAGATTACTAAATCTGGGCTTCTCTATCAGCTCTTACAGTAGAGTTACAATGCTTTGTATTCACAAGGATTTTAGAAAGGGATGGATAATATAACTATCATATGGATCAAACACATGCTTTTAAACAGTGAAAATGAAGCTTGAAACTCTCAAAGTGCAGGGTACAAAGGCAGAAAAAGGAATAACTTCTCCCGTTCTTTTTCTTTCCTTTTTAAGAGTTAAAAAACATTTCCCTAAGGATATGTTTGTTCTTTTCTATACATTCAAGATGTCAAACTTAAGGGATTTTAACACTCATTCATTGTTAAAGGGAAACAGCTTAGCTGGCAAGAAGATAAAGAATGTAGGATTACTTCCCCAAAAGTATCATTCAAAATCTTGATTATACCCTGAAAATGAAGGCAATGCATTCCCCTACTTTTCAAATGTAAGTAGCTTAAATAATGATGACAAAATGAAGTGACTTAATAACAATTTAAGAAAATAGAAAATGTGATTTTTTAAATATATATTTTTTTTATATTGCAAAATATGCTCATTCTGTAAGTGGCTGACACAATAGCAGAGAAATGAATATGAATTAGCAATAATTTAAGTAAATGCCAGGGGACTGACTACTATGGGTGCTTTGAAGTCTTTTTGAAACAGTAAAATTCATTAGAACAGGGCTTGGGTGGAAGGCAAAACTATCTCTGTGGCTCAGCTCCCTGCTGAGAAAAATAGTTTAATAAAAGTTTAAAAAAATCCACTTATGAAATACATTTAAAGACCATTATGTACACTCTGTCTTAAAGAAACCTATAGCCTTCGCTTACATTGGCCTGTGCAAGCAAACTCCAAACACGTGCAAAGTGCCTGTTGGCATATTTGGAGCTCTTGTCTTGTCTATCCACTGATACATTACACCAGAAAAAAAATGTACCCCAGGAAATTAAATTCTTTACAAATCATCATTTCAAGAATAGATTAAAAGCACTGGTATGAAAGAATGGGACAAGGAAATGGAGGAGGGGACTGTGCTGTACTTTTATGCCGTAGCTCAGTCCTTCAGTACATTAACAATCCCCAAGATTTCGAGAAACTGAAATTCAACCGTCTCCTCAGATCTGCAGCTACAATAAGATGGCAGATCAACTATCAGACAAAATATTTGCTGCATGATGCTCTGCGTGGCTCAAAAAGAGAACTTTTCAGCTTTCATCGTAACTGAAGATTCACAGGAACAGATGGTTGGCACACGATCCAATGGTTGCATGCAGGAGATGCTGATAACACCAGAGAAGCCTGCGAGGCTACTGCTCTGCCCTTCAGCCTACACTGTCACTCATGCCCTCTCCTGTCTGTCTCACAGGCTGTTCAAGCATTATGCTCAAGACAGAAGGGCTCCCCAGCATGAGAAACCAAAGGAGGCCCATCTCAGGCCACCATAGCACAGTTTGGAAAGTCCTGGATAGTTTGGAAAGCTTTGCAAGTGGCAAGTTTGAAGAAGGTTTAAGGCAAGCTGCTATCTGAAGGTGTCAGTGAACCCATTTCTTCTGCTTTTTGAAGGACTATAGAAACATACTATAAGACATAAAAAGAAAAGAACTTTGCTCACATCCTTGTCATATCTGTGCTGCTTTCTTCCTTTCCCAAGGAGCGGTGGGGGTGAACACAACACATTTAGCACCCTGGCAACTGGTTTGAGGTTTGGCATTTTTTTGGTCTTTTTGCTTTGTTTTCTTTTAATTGCCAGTTAGCAAAAAAAGCACCAGAATCATGTAGAAATAAGATATGATAATCTATAGTACATGCTTATTAGTGACATAAAACCCAGTAATGTTTCTTCAGTATCATATCCTAGGATTAAGGCAAAAATGTGGAGAGAAACAGGGAAAATTACACTATGAGTGTACACGAAGCGTAGGAGTTTGAGGATTATTATCTTTTATTTTGCCACAAGATACAATCACATGATGATGTTTTCTCAGGCAGCCTAACAGCTTTTCTTTTTCCTTCTCAAAAAAACCCTTTCTTCCCCAAAACCCAATTGTGCCATTAAAAAGAACACTCTCCACATTGAAAATGATCTCTCCTTCATATCACCCAATACTTAATGAAAATATTTGAACTCCATTATACCACAGAAAAATGATATTTTTACTTTCCATTATTCAGTGTGCAGAAATCAAAAACCTCTTTTTCCAGTATGGAAATGAAGAAAAGATTTCTCTTGTTTTTTAGATTTTAAATGTATTTATAATTCACTGCATATATTCCTAATGACTACATCCCAAAACACTCCATATTTCACCATCACTATACAACAGGATTGTGGAAGAGAGTTTGAAACATCCAAATTCCTGCAGCAACTGGGAACCAACAGCACCACAATGATTCCTGTTAACTTTACTTGCTTTATTCTTAAAGTTAGATGATCAACAGGTACTTAAGGATTATACTAGAATGTCTAATTAACCATATAGATAAAAATTCCTGTGTCCTTCACTGCAATTTATGATTTTAAGTTCTCTTATATGCTTATTTCTTTATTTCCTTCTAATTCACATTTTGTTTTACATATATGAAGGTCTCTACCATACTCTCAGTCAACACACCCAGTTCTTCCTTTTTTTTCCCCCAGAGATTTTATACTCTAAACTTTGCCTTAGACTTGTTTCTAAGTAAGTATAAGAAAGTAGCTGGGTTGGAAACAGCAGTGTGAAAACACAGAAACCCTCATGCACAGTGCTGGCTCACACTGGAATTCTGATATTCTTGGAGGTAAACAGCTGGAAGACTTGACTGTCCCTCTGCTGGAAGCGGTGCAAACTCTGCTTTTCCATTAAATTCTAAATTAAATGACACCCCACAAGCAGAAGAAGGCGGGTTTTCTTTCCGGTGTGTAGGGGGGTGAAGAAAGAAAAAGGCCCAAAAGGGAACAGTCAGGTTCTTCACATTTGGAAGCACACAGAATAGCAAAAAAGCACCATGGAATTTTCAATACATCTGTGTGTCTTCTGAGGTACATGGATTTAAATGCTTTACACATTTATTTTTATTTATGAATTGAGAACTTGTATAGATATCATAAAAAATTAATATAGACTAACATTAGTTATTCAGATACTTAATTGGGTCATAGAAATAGAACAGTAAGAGATAATGAAAATATATTTTCTGATTGTGCAAAGTTTGTTTTGTAAAACATGCTGTTCTACAAGTGTGAATTGAAACTGGAAATGTAAATAAAAATGAAAATGACAAATAATTAATTTTAGTAATTTAATAATCCCTGCTACACATGCAGAAAATCTATTTTTGAGAGGCACACTGCAGTGCTATAATAGATTGGTGGCTTTAAATCAATAACTGACCAGACAGTGTGCCTGTAAACAACACAGAATTGCCTGCACTGTAACAATGGTGGTGGTTAGGCAGAATTTTTGATGCAAACAATTTATGTACAGATTGTGAATCATAATGAATTTTTGGAAAATGCTGTTGTATTACTGATTTCATCAAAATAAGTCAATGTGTGGCAGGTTCTCTGTCCTACCCTCGTTAAGAATCTTCATAAGGCCTTTGAAACTGGTGCAGGTAAACCCCAACTCAATTTCCAATGGTTTATGAATGATGCGGTATCTCCTGGCTGTCTGCAAACAGCAGAGCACATGGCCTCCTCAGCACACTTCACCCATTCTCAGGATGCCCACAGTGGTCATGGCTCTCTCCCAGGGGTGGGAGTAATTCACATGTGTCCTGCATGTTTCTTGCCCTCCCATCCAAACTTCACAGACCTCCTGGGGCACACTGAGGCTTTCTCGCTGCCTATCCCTTCAATTTTCTGCTGGCAAATTCAGGCACACCAAGAACTCCTGCAGTACTGATCCAGATATTATCTTAAAACTGCTTCTCCTTTTCCGTCCTGCCTGAGAAGTGGTCAGAAGCGTGGAATTGCATTACAATGGCAGGACACAGTAATTTTAGTTTTCTTGCTGATGCTTTAACTCCTAACAGCACATTAGTGCTCAAATTTGTCCAGGATTATGAGGTTTAGCACAGCAGTGAAAACACAGCTGCAAGAAATTAGTTTTTCTCTTTCCTTGCCTCTAATTTAGTAAGGAGGAAATATTTATTGATATTTCTTCTTACTAATTTCTTGATATATGTACTGATCTATTTAAAAAGACCACAAACATTTTTTTAACAAAATCTTCATGCCTAGCAAGTATATGTAGGTGGCTGTCACATGCCATGTCCTTTTTCCCCAGGGGATGTTCCTACCAGGTGACAGCTTCCTAGCAAAGGGCTTATTTGCTTCATCTTCCCCAGAGCCAATTCATTTATTTCAAAGGTCCCAGAACAGAGAAATCCAGTCCCACACAGACCTGCACAGAGAAGATATACACACCACAAACTAGAGGACCATCAGCATGCACTAGGGAAGTGTTAAAAAGGACTTTTTCCCTTCAAACCATTTAACTGAGGGAGGCTGGAACAGGTTTTTCTCCCTTAACATCACTGAGAAAGAGTGGTGAGCTCAAAGGGTTATTTCTGAAATCTGTTGCAACTAGTACAGCAAGCTGGCATATCACATAGCATATTTCACAGACGTACCCCTAAATAACAATAGCAATCCGGGGAAAAATTCAGCAAAATGGACTGTTAAAATCTGAGTTTCAGAAAAGGAAATGGAAACTATACATCTGTGCCGACAAAGGCTTTTGACTCCAACTAGATTTGTTACAGGCAGGAGCCAAGCATCCATGTCCTGAAAAAAGCAAATTCCTGCAGTACGCAACCTTTTAACACGTTATAAACAGAAACTGTGCTTATTTAATTCTGTGCTTGCATTTTCTGAGACAGAATCTATATCCCAGATACAAAAGTAAAAAATAATTTTACTTACATAATTATTTTTACTTATCCCTGACTTTTTTTGTCCCCCTACATCTATTTTTCCTCTATGCCATCTTCATTCTTCTGTAGGTTTTTTTCCTGGTATCTTCATTCGGTTATCAAAAAAACCCAAACCAACAAACCAGAAAAAAAACCCGAAAAAACAAAGACAGACCCAAACTGCTTACTAGATATATTAACCATGTTCTGATGAAATTTATTCATGTCAGTCTGTGTATATAATTCTTTAAACCTTTTCTCACCTGAGAAATCCTCTGAAGTAAACTTGATCCAGTAAAACACTTTAGTGCATCAAGTCAATAGAGCCATTCATTGCTTAAAGGTAGCCGTAAGTACTAAGTGCATGTTACTGTGGGGGCCTAAGAAAGGACTATTTGTGACACTAAGTGCTTTTTAAATTGTCCCTATACGGAAAAGCTTATCAGTGCTACATTTTCAGGCTGACTGTTCTATGGATATTCAGGAGTGACTTCAACCTCCATTTGAATTCACTTCTAGAAACTATATCTGAGAGAGCAGCAGATAGCTTTGTCTGTCTGTAGTCCTGAGCCCTTACAAAGAAGAAAAGAAGAAAAGATCACAGAATATCAGAATCAGGAGCTGGAAGGGACCTACAAGGATCAAAGTCCAACTCCAGACCCCACACAGGACAGACCCAAGAATCACAAATATGAAACTTTAGAACTTTTATTGATACTCTCACAATGCTGGGCAGAAAGCTACGCCAAAATAAATTCTCATAACTCACACGTAACATCCACTACTACAGAATAACTAGCGTCTTTCAATATTAGTTATAAAATGCATACAAAATGCCTTGTAGAGTGGAGATTCAAGTCTCAAGAGCAGATTACTTCTTCATACTAAATGCAGTTTCTACTGCATTTGGACAAGGCTGATACTAAACAAAACCTCCAATTACAAATTATATTACAATAAACAGTGGGGAAGATCTCTGCTTTCATAGCTTTTTTTCATCTAGCAGCATTTTTTTATTGCACAGATAAATCACATTTGAAATCCCTTAGCTCCAAGTATATTCACTTTCCCTGCTTTTTCTTTTTTTTTTTTTTGTAATAAATAAATAAGTAGAAATAATGAATTTCTGCTCAGGACATAAAGTAAGTAAAATCTGTTGTCCAAATGTGACACAGCAAACACACCAAACTGTTCTATCTTTGACCCTCCAAACATACAAGGGTAACTCCTTTGTACCTGCAAGTATTTGCTCTTCAGCAGAACAGAATAAAAATGACTGCATGTTCCAATTTTATAAGGCATCCTCAAGGCTAAAATTATAGATGTTTTTAAAGCCTGAGAGGTAAGTCACTGGGGTCCCTTGCTGTGTATTGATTAAGAAATAAATGGGATCGTTAACTTGTTAGCAAAGTATCATGAGGAGAAGCAGTCTCATGGAATTTCAGGAAATCAATTTCATGTTAAAACTAATTTCTTTTCTCATCCTTTTATGGAGATGCCAAGGCCTAGATCAAATGGTCTGAGGACATGATAAGGAATTACAAACTTCAGAGTTCCAATCAAGGCTGATACTGAGCCAAGCTATGGCCATAAACATTAATATGTTTGTAAACAGGGAGTACAAGCCTGTTCTTTCACTGCTGCTCTGTGAGAGCAGTTGAAGTATCCTAGCTTTAGAGATGGCTGGACCTTTGCTGTTAACTTAAACTGGGGAAAAACTAAGAATCTGCAATTGCACAATATTTTGAATGTGAAGATTGCAAGCATCTTTCATAATTATTGATAACATGAAGACACAGGGAAGTGTTAGTTTTGCTACCTTTTCCCTTTCGTAACAAGCTTTATGCTAGATAAACATAAGAAACCTAGATCTTCACTTCTTTTTTTTTTTTTTAAATAGTAGTAAACCTACCCACCAACAACAATGGTTTACCCCATTAAGGCTCCAAATTCTGCTCCCTCTAGCATACTGAGTCTCAGAGGTAGCTAACAAGCATCTTGTCATCAGAGGGCTGGTATAAACCTGTTTATCCAGTCCTTTCAAGGCTCTGTGATTGTGCTACAACAAGAATAAGTATATACACAGAAAGTGCTAATGTAGTGCTTTGAATCACTGCAGCTTTTTCAAGCCTAGTTCCAAACAGCAATCAAAAAGATGATCTAAACCATATCCTCCTTTTACTTTTTATTCTCTGAATATTTTGCAATATACCAGTTTTATCACCTTTAGACCCACACCTTTCCTCAGAATCACAGGTTTGGGTTTGAACTATTTTAAGGGCCTGAAAGATCTGGAAAACAGAGTTAAAACACATACCGTCCCTTTCTCTATTTTATTTTCAAAAGATTAATAGAAGATGCAGATATGCAAGATAATTTAAGCAAGGCTTAAAAAGTAGGAGGCATCCTAATGAATTATTAGCGAATTTGAGAAGTTTTCTATATGCATCTTGTATTAGTTGAACCTTTACTTTTACAGATACTGAAAAGTACTTGATTTCTATTTCCATTGTTTTAGCAAGAAGTAATAAACTGATCCTTTGTACTGTACGATACCTAAGTAGTTCAGACATTTGTAAAAGGAAACCTCAGGTGTTTTTAAAATTGTAATCTAAGACAGTATAACAGGACTCTATTCATTCTGTAAGAATCCCATCCACCAAAAGAAAAAAAGAAAAAAAACCCTTAATAAAAGCTAGTGTATAATCTGGCAAATTTGAGACCAAGTCTCAACAGCAAATTTAAAACCACTGGTGTGGGCAAACCCTATCCATATTGAAAACAGTAGTTCTAAGGATTCTGAAAGTAAAATTCCTAATAGAAAAAAAATTAAAATGTTTTAGTCATTAGATGAAATGTTTACGTTATAATGAATCTTTTCTAAGATCACTCAACCCTTCTTTGCCTACACCAATATGCAAATGGCTTCTTCCATAAGATAAATGAAATAGCTTTGGGCTTGAAAATGCCTAAGGCTTACCATGAGTGCTAGAAAAAGCAGTAGCACTATGTGTTTTTAGCACAAAACACATATCAGTCACCCTCTGATTTTAATTTGAAGATTTCATACATTAGACAGATGCTTCTCTTAGGTAAGTGCTTGTGTTCAAATGCCAGATATCTTTACACAGCAGTGTATCAATTATTTCCCAAAGAATTATTACTGTTGAAATTTACACTAAAATTACTAACCATCTTCAAGACAGATAGACAGATTTAACATATTGTCATGGGTTAGCAAACATAGTCCTGGAAACTTAAAGTTGTGACTGCCTCTGTGATCCACCCTTAAGAATAGAAACCCTGAGGCAGAGGCTCTCTCTCGTTTCCAGTGCTGGGACAGGTGGCTGCAGGCCCCATGCAAGGGCCAGTGGGCCCGGCCAGGCCCTGCTTGGGCCAGGCTTGGCCAGGCC
>NW_008238330.1:3930691-3980718 GCF_000691975.1 Corvus brachyrhynchos | reverse complement strand
AGCTCGTACTTGTGAGCAAAAGCACCTGCGCTGAGATAGGCAGGTGCTGACACAGCTGTAATTTCAGGAGAAGTTTGAACAGGGAGGGATGGAAGCGATGAGGACTTTTGCTCCAAAGGGGAAAGCAGAAAACCTCAGTTCCTAGAGATGCTCCCAGAGATAGTCCTAAAGATGAAGATGATGAAGACCCTTTGCTCCCAGGGAAGGGGAAGGGCCTGTGTTCTTCGAGATGAAATGCTCCCAGAGATGGATGAAGAGAACTTTTGTTTCTGAACGGCTCAACCTTAAAATTGTACCCCAAAAAACTTCAAGAGTGGACCCTCGAAAGCAGTTGCGGGAAAAGCCACAAGTCAGGGGAAGGGACTCACATGGGAGCAGAGAGACTCCTCTTCCTAAATGGACTGAACAATATTTGGAAGTGGGCGGCTGTCTCGTTGTGATAATGTGTTCATAGCATGGGCAAGAGAGACTCCTCTTCCTAAACGGACTGAACAAGGTTATTATGGAAGTGGTAAACAGACTGAACATCTCAAGGGTTGTCTTTTTACATTGTCAGTGGGAGAAGGGAGGAAGGTGGGGGGAGGAGGAGAGTTCTGAAGGTATGGTATAATTTTTTTTCTTCTTTTAGGTCTGTTAATAAACTTCTTTATATTCTTTCAAGTTTGGTGCCTGCTTTGCATTTCTCCTAATTCTTATCTCTCAGAAGATAAACAGTAATGAATATTTTGGACCAAACCACTACACATATTAACACTGTCTAGGATAAGGTGAAAGATGCATAATGAAAGTACAAATTTTGAGCTATTTCAGGGCTGGTGCCGTTCTCTGTGTAAGGCAGAACCACCACAAGGCTGCCATAGGTAACTGCCTCGATGGCATTCCCTGAGATTTCCTCCGATTACAGGAAATAGCCAGAGATATTGCAACCCACTCCTCAAACCCAACAGAGGATACCACAGCTAGTTTGTCCTTATAATCATAACATAATCTTCTAATTCATTTTAGTGCTACACTGTCCTTTCCATTTCCAATTTTCCTAATTTTCAACCAAGCACTCATGTAATCTATTACTTTTATATATTATACTACTACATTCCACAGTTATAGAACAAAATGTAAAATATCTTCCATAATTTCCAGATGTAAAATGTAAATTACCACTTCACAGAAGTCTTCTGCCTTAGACCACCATCAGGTCCAAGTCTTCCCAATATGAAAAATTCTAGTTGCTCTCTTTTTCCCTAGGCCCTATTTATGCATAACTGATTATGTTGTTTTCATTGCTTCTTGTTAATTGCTTCAAAGCTTCATAGAAATTCAAATTCCAAGAAGAAATTCTGTTTCCTCAACTACAGACTCCAGGATGGCGATATTTGCTCCATATGTAGCAGTCTGTACTCATGAGCAATGTCTATTTAACTTCTCACCAGAACAAAAGGTATGGCAAGAGTTAGGGTTTTTTATTTGGCTCTGTTGCGTGTTTTGGGTTTGGGGTTTTTCTTAGAAAATATATTATTTGTTTCATTTACTTAAATATTTTCAAGCATTATTGTCCTAGATGCTGGTAGATATATTCCACTGAATTACCTGAATCTGTTTGATTTAAAAATTGTACTATTTTCTCACTTCACCATGTAACTGAGAATACAGGTTGAGAGCATCATGAGGCTTTTTTCCCCCCCAAGTGCTTCTTTAACCAGGATTTCTTAAATTCTTTTTTTTCTTAGAGATAGGGGACTTTTTCTAGGGAAGAGGGAAGAATTTGGGAATGCAACATATATTGATCATAAAATAAATGACCCATTATAAACATCAACTTGCCATGATCTTTGGAAGGTTTATATGCATTTTGAAAATGTTTCCAAATAATTTTACAAGTACAATTTTCTTCTTTCATTTTAAAATGGTGCCTTTTGAAGTTAAAAATTTTAACTATTTTTAATAATTCATTGTAGAGTCCATATGAGATTTTAAGTTAGGCAATGATAACGATATATTCCATGTGGAACATTACGAATGTATTTTAGCAAAACAAGGTATAGTTGCCTATATACAAATGCTTGCAGCTTATTTTATTAATATTCAAAACTATTTTTCATATATAAGGATAACTGATTCTTAGCTTCCATGTTTAGGTTCAAAAACTTTTCTCACAAAACATGTAAGTTGTAACTATCATGACAATAAATTTTATTAAAAAAAAAAAAATTAAGACTTTTAAAATTAAAGCAATATTTCCTATTCACTCAGCCAAGTGTTGCCTGAGCAAAATTTTCTACTGTCCTAAAAATAGTCTCGTGATCACAAAACCTGCAAGATATTGGATAGTTAATCATGAGCATAAACCAACTTTATTTTATGGAAAAAAGCAGTAAGTTAGAGTCACTGGAAAAACAGCAAGCCAGGAGCCAAACATTCACCTGAACAGTGAATTTGACATGACCTTACAAAATGCTGACATTAAAATATGAGAACATAGTCCAGAAATGTGCAGGAATTTTGTCACTGGGATGTATGGCCATAATATCTCCTCAACATGTTGCACTCAGCTATTTCCAGAAATAGTAACTAGATGAAACAATCACAGGGAAAAGCTCTTGAACAATATGAGAATTAGAGTTCTATTTTATTTTGTTTTCCTGTGATTTTATTTTCACCTGAACTTCCACCTTGCCTAAGCTTCCAGTTTCTTCCAGATACACAGATTTATAGTGCAGAAACAGATAATGCACTCCTAAACAACAGCTTCCTGAGTCTGCATTATCTTCTTAAGTTCCTCACTATACATAAACTGATAATGAGTGGAAAATTTGCCCTGCTGCCAAGAAGCCTCTCAGAGAGGGGCTGCACGCGGCCCACAGGGTGAAATTCTGTAAAATAGCTATTAATAGCATAGCAACATAAATTTCCAGCCTTGAACTATGTACTGCCTTGGGAATGAGCTTGTGGCTCTGGGTTGGTCTGCAGACAGGCTCCTGTAGACCACCTATTCATCTGCTCAGGAGAGGTTTGCATATCTTGTGCGTGTTCTGAAGCAGTTTGCAGGCCTTTAAGGATAAATGTCCCACAGTCTGAAATCATTACTTCTCAACTGGCAAGATCCACTTTGTCTTTGACTAACTCGATCCTTGGCATGTTATGCAAACTTGCCAGCAGCTGAAAACTATCCTTTATTGGAATCCATATAAAGTACAAAACAATTGTGATGATCAGTATTTTTGAAAGCAGAATACAGAATTCCTTCTGAACAGAGCAGGAGGTACTGAAAGAGGTAATAGAACAAAGGAAAGCTTACACCTTTTGGCTGTTCTTGAGCAAGCAGAGAAACGTGAGATAAAATAAAATAAAAGAAGAGAAAGATCAGACCCTTTTCTGTCTATTAAGAGCAGAACATATATTACATAGTACATATATTAGAGGACATAGACTAGCAACAGTCTTCTGCAGCCTCAGATGATCTGATTTACTGCCCACAGAAAATCAAATATAATCAGCTACTTCAGTTTTGAGAAATAGTACCTAGGCAGTCCTCTGTGCTTGTAGGAATATGGTTAGAAAGCCAATAATTATCATAATCCGAGAAAATCTGCTTAAAGCTCAAGTGGTCTATGGGAAAAAATTGTTCTACTGTGAGCCAGCTGATGTCTATGGAAGCTGTGAGAGGAAATACTACCTTTAGGTGTTGTGACATTTAAGACAAACTTTTTGTTTTATTAAAAGTTTGATGAATCTTCATTCTTTCTGAATCTGGCAATTTGCTTTGAGTAAGAACAAAAGTCACAAAAGTGGTCACAAGCATCTCATCTGTACTTACTTTAGCTCAGTGGCGAAAGAATGTAATTAACAAGATGGTATAAAGAAGACCTTAAAATTCTGCAGTCAAACCCTCAAGAAAATTATGTCCTTTCAAAATCTCATACAATTCAATCCTATATTCAAAATGGCTTTGTACTCATCTTTCATGTAGAAGAGTTATAAAAGAGAGAAACAGATCTCAAGATTATTATGCTGTCAGGATAATCCACATACAAGGAACAGAATGGTGACTTTTCTTATGCTGCCCTTGCTATATCTGTAGCCAAGTAATTGGTCAAAAGGGAAAAAGATTTTGTGTGCAAGAATTAATTTAATGCTCTGAACATGCTTATCCACCACACCCAACAGGTGACCTCCTGGTCTTAGTGAAAATACTGGCATCAGTTGCCTGCCCAGTGGCCTGAAACTAGCTCCCTAAAGTGTCTCCCACCTTTTCCTGCTGGACTGCTGCTGTATTTGTGGAACAGTGCTAGGAAAAATGACTACCAGCCAAGAAAGGACAGTGGACTTCAAGAGTTGTGCAGGATAACTTCATTATAACAGGTTCTCCAAGATAATCATAGTGCTTACTACTATACTTCCACAATTCACAATATAACAATATAATATAAAAATATAATAATCCTGTAACGATCATCTGATACAGTCAAGTTTCACATTAGAAGAAATACTGAGTAATTCCAACGTAATTCTTCTTTCAATCTCTCCCAAGGAAACATGTTCTAATATTGAGCCTGTTAATAGCTGGTGAACTAGGCAGAATCACAATATACTAAATATTCAACAATTTCCACACACGTATGAAATGTATACACATGAAGGACTTGCAAAGATGCCAGTTGCCAGAAGAGGCGTTCTTGCCCAAAATCCCAACACACCAAGTAAATGAACGTTTTGCATTCATACTCGAAATTCACCTGCAGTGAATTGCACTTCTCCAACTTCCTATGAAGTGTTTTCAAGAGTTTTCATGAACTTACACTGGCACTTGACAACAAATTGGAAAATTTGTAGTAGCTTCCTTGTTAACATGATGCAGTATTACTTTTTTTAAGATAACTACAACAGAAATGTGTTTGCCTCCTAATTTTGTCTTACTCTTCCTAAAAAAGCTCTCAGTTTCTGAAGTTGTACCAAAACTTCACTATTATTTCATTACAGCAGTATGCTTCAATTCTGGTACATAATACAAGTATTAGTATGCTTCCTTTTGGGATGTTTTTCTGACAGCTAATAACTAACAAACACACACACACAAATAACAATGAAGGCCATTATTTTCATGCACAAACAGTGGAAAAATTGAACACAGAGGAGTTCAATGGAAAAAAACAGGCTTATTGGAAAACTAATCTTCAATTATTTTCAGTTTTCTGCATGGAAAAGACCCTTTGTAATAACACTATTTATCAACAAAAGAAAGGTATGCTTAGGACTCAGCTTGAGCCTTTCAGGTACCAAGAATTCCATGCACCCAGATGAAGAAACATCATTCAGCTATAGGCTGCCATGTTGATGGAGAGTGCAGAGGCTCCAACCCTTTCCAAAAATTGTCCTGGGCAGTAAAGGGCAGCCAAAACCTGAACTAGGACAAAGCTCTGTTGCAGCTAGAAGCGGAATCAGGGTACAAGTTAAAAATGGCAGAAAAGGAGAATCCTTTTTTTAGCTGGTCACTTTGTTGATAATAAAAATTAGTGTTTTAATAGAAAGAATGCTATATGAGTCTGTGATAAATTAAGATTTGCCTTTAGGCAATCCTGGACTCCCAATATCCGCTCCCTACATGGAAATGATTAGCTTGCAGTTTTAGCCATTCCCTCTGCCTCTGATTCTTGAGCTGACAGGAGCATTTCCTAAACAGCCTCAATCAATACACTTAGTTTCTCAGAACTAGCAAAATATCTGGGCTCTCTGGAGAAATTTGTTAAAGTTTCGTTGCGCCTCATAGGAGCAGAGACCATTAGCTTGGTTGAATCATACCAAATTACTTGCAAAACCCCTTTGATACAAGACACTGCCCACAAGGGAAAACTTCAAAACTCATTTGAATTATGAATAGAGATGGATTCCAATACATGCCTGTGAAGAGAACAAAGCCAATTTTTTTTTTTTTATTCTTAACCAAATAAGAAATACCCTGCCATTCTGCTATTATTAAGATATTATCTCATCATTTATTTTCAACCGACATGGAAAATGCAAATAACCACCCCCTGCCTGGCTCTTGTATATTGCTTTGTTCTTATGCTTGAAATAAATGCACATCAAGAGACCACCACTGTACTGCACAGCACATTTATTTTCCTTACTATGGTTTACAAGTCTATTTGGTGCATTTATCATATAAAATAAGCCTTTTGCAAAGACACACCAACAGATTTATTGGAAATCTTCTATGGGGCTTTACTCCAGCCCCAACAAAAGTCTGGTATTTACTGGTGCTTAGTGACATTTTACCTTGTTTATGTAGAAAACTTGGGATTGGAATAAAACTTGTCCTCCTTTTTCAACTTGTTCCATGCTTCACGGTTGTTTTGGGGAAAGAAAAGGGGGCCTGGTTCAAGCAACTGGTCTGCTGCCTTGCTACCACCATTCCCTGTCCTTTCACACTGAGAGAAAGGAGCCAGATTTAGGTAGGCAACTTCTAACTGTTGCTTGCGGTAGTCCCAGTGATCAGAAACAGAAAAGATAAAGCTTGTCAGTTTCCTTAGGCTGTGCATTGTTCACTGGGGAGAAAAACAAACGGAACTACAAAAGAGATTCATCAGAACTACTGAAATCCTACCACAACCAGAGGTTTTGTTTTATACTTGAAATCCTCAGCAATGAATAAGTTTATCCTCGTTTTAATCCTGCTTGTTCTTTGTAATTTCCTGACATTCTCATACAGAATCAGAAGCCCTGATGGGCAACAGATATAAATGTACACAAAAACCCCCTTGCAGAATGCATTAATTTGGATTGCCTCCTCAAGAAATTAATTTAGAAGAAGTGGAAACACTTGAATTAGCAAACCTTCACCACTATAACTTGGTGGTTCACAATTAGCTTCCAAGACAAACTGATCTAAACTGTGCCAAGGTATTTTCATGGAAATTTTTTATGAGGAAGGTGTTTGTACTGTCCTAGGTGACACCTTATCAAGTATTTTTATGTGCTGTTGTAAAACAATTCCATAATCCTCTAGAACAATGAATAAGTTTATATGACAAAGGAAAGGCAGCATCTTTCAGTTACTTGAGCAAAAACAGTCACTGTTTTGTAATTGCATTGAGCTTTCCACTTCACCAAAGTCTCCATGCAACCATGCCAGTGGTATTCACTGCTCTGTTTTTAATCCTTTTTCTCTGCACCTAAATTTCCAAACTATTTACAGTGAAAGTCAGTCTCTATGAAACCCCAAACTTAATGAACAAATTAAGCATTACCAGGTATATACATTTATTAATATTATTATTGTAAACAGAAAAATGAACTTTTTAGGTCATAGGAAAGAAGGAAAGATAATGTAAACTATTAAAACCTGACTGACAAAGCGTTAACCTCAACTTAATCAGCTGTGTACAGTTAACATGCATCTCTACTGTGTTTTACCCTCTGACAATGCCATAATTAACCATGTGATTATCTTAATTAAGTTCCATTCATTTAGACTAGCATTGAATAGTATTTATTTTTGCCACAAGCAACAGATGATAAAAAATGTTTTTGTGCACTTTACAACACCTAGAAGGCTTAAGACTGCTGCCCCTGCATGCCTTCCTCACCAGCTCCCCCAGTATTTAATACCGTGGGCATGGTGGTTGCTGCTGGTAATGCCAGAATGCAAAGCTTTTATTATCAAAATGGGCAACTGGCTCATAAAATACGAATCAAGCCTAAAAATGGACATGTGAAATACAAAGTTCCAGGGAACCAGACAAAAACAGCAGACTTGAAGGTACATTAAATCTGGCATTGTCACAGCGAGTGTACATACATCAAGAGTTTATAGAAGATCTGTGAAGGATTTGGAGACAAGATCTATGAAGGATTTGGAGCGATAGGTTTACTGGATTTCTTTAAGTAAAGATTGGCATAAAGAAGTGATATAATATTCTGTTTAAATGACAGAAGGCTTTGGGCTGTTATCAGTATATGTACACTGCACAGGGTGTGTTGGCTATTGCCTGAGCTCAAGTTTAAATCTCAAAATATTTCTGAAAGGTCATGCCTGTGCTCAGAAGTAGGTTTTCATGTGATAGCTGATTTATGCTACTGAAGAGGTCAGCATACCCTCTCTCATTACTCTTGAGGAAAATGCGAATTTCACACCCATAGAAACAGAACGATAATTTCCAGCTGTGTTGAAATCCAGTCAGGCACTGCATACCTATTAAGCCACATTACCAAGTAGCATTTCTGACAAGAAATTGCAGAAAAACTGCCATTAAGGTTACAGATAATATGTTCTAGTGAAAACAGTTAAGAAGTAAAAATATTTAGAAGAAAATTGCTTCAAAGAGCTGTTAATTAACATCACAATTCCTTCACTGAAGCCACAAAACTGCAGAACAACTGGCAACATAAAAGACTGACAAAAAAAGCATGGCTTCAGATGTGAATGTCTGTTTGCTTATCTGCTCATTTATTTTAGAATGAAAAATTGTTTAGAAGAACAGGAAAGTTTTTTTGCTCTGCGTTTCCATAGCAGGTAGCCCTGTAACTGCTGCTTCTGGTTTCATTATAATACTATTCATATTAGTGCATTAAGGTTATTGTACTCACATTCCAAATGAGTAACAATGAACAACTTTTGACATGAGGCAACACAGCTTCCCCTTTTCATGAAGTTAGATTGGCAATTGGTATGTTCTGCACTTTGAGCTAATCTACCTTTTTCACTGAAAGTGAAAAGGGAACATTTTCTATTTCCATAAAAATTTTGTAGTCCAGAGATGCTGACATAGGAAAGCATTAAAAACAATCAAACTGAAATTTTCAAAAGAAATAAGAATTAAGAGAAGTAATACATCTCGAAGTTAGAATTTGCTCCCTGTTTGCATCTGTCTCCATAGAAAGACCAGCTTATGTATGATATCCCACATGCTTTGGTTTTTTCCACTACTTTTCCAGTTTCCCAGTCACTTTGATTATGGAGGAAAAACCCTGGAAAACCATGTCCAAAATATCCATACTTAGTGCCAGGTAAATTTGGTGTTTCTGCTGATGCCCCCAGTCAAGCATTTGACCACAAGACTGGTAGGACACGGAGTCCTGGGTAAAGCAGGAGAGAACTTGCTTGCTAATTGGTACTCAAATCTAGTGAGCAGAAAAAACCATTACTTTGGAAAGTAATCCATGTGACTCTGCTATGCATTTCAGTAAGTGGGCTTCAACTTTTGCATGTTACAGAAACTGTTAGTCCACGTGGAAGGAACATTATAGCCCCAAGTGAGAGGGACTGCTGGTTAACTGCATCATTTCTGTTCACATAACATAGCTGTTATCATATAATCCCATCATCATTTGTGACCCTTCTCTCTATGTCCTCTTTTACTGATTTAATATGACAGAAAAGCAATTTTCAGATGCTCAAAGCACATTTCTCTAAGGTACATAACCTCAACTTACTTAGATGTTCCCCAAAAAGAAATGATAGGATGACTAATATTAAACAGAATAACTCAATTAAGTAAAAAAACCTCAAATCTGAGCACAAATCTACTTTATCATTGTGGAAAAATGTAAATAGAGGATTAGCTATTAATGCTGCTTGCTAAAGGCACAGCAATTATGACATTTATTTTGACAGATAAATGAAGAGTAAAAATTGTCCTGTAGATTCACAGATCTATATCATTCCATAAACTAGGACAGAACAAACTGAAATCTTAAAATGTGACTTCATTTATGATAAATGCCATATGGACCATCAGGAAAAGTTTTAACTGCCAAATAAATAGATGTTTCCCCTATCATTAGCCCCCAAATGTAATACTGATATTTTGTGCAAACAGTCTCAGAGATGATTGTGAAATAATAACACTTCCTTTCTAAAACACAGGTTAGTGTGGACTGGCCTGGGTACATACAGCGATCAGTTTGATAAGGTTTACCTACAAAAATAAGTATTACTCTTCTTTACATGCTATGCTTGGAAGCTTTTAAAAAAAAAAAAAATCAAAAAACCTTCTGTTCAGCATTTACACATCCCAGTTGGTCTCCATGCTGGACTTAAGTGGTAGTGAACAGGTCAGGGTTTGACGATAAACAACTTCCTGCTGAGTCAAGAAGTCAAGACCAAGTAAAGCAAGAAATATGTCCCTAAACAGTGGCAGTAAATCTGGGAATTACTGTCATCTGACTTCTGTTTTCTCACTGCAAACTGAATGAGTAGAAATGGCAGTGACTCTCAAAGACCACTTTGACTCTATCAGAGAGGCATCTCAAACTGACTGCAGGTTTTAATCTGCTCTGATGTAAATTTTTTTGTAATTGTCTTTACAGGCGTAACATGGATTTACTATTGTCACTTGGTGACAGTTTTTGGCCGAAGTTATTTAAAGACTCCTCAAGTTCTCTCAAATAAGTGAGACTAATGTGTAGCATCTTTTCTAATGGAGTCCAACATCCTCAAGTTGTGCCACAATTGATGAGCTGTCTTTTCCAGTCTAAGTTGCATCAATCTATTAAATTTGTCTACAGTAGTATATGAACACACTTGCAGTGTTTTTCCCCCTCTTGCTGTATTCTTTTGATGGAAAGAACCATCTAGTCATTGGTATGACCTTTCCAGAATATTAATTTTGGCAAAAATCATTGTCCGTGTTGGTTCTGAGGTTTTTCCAACATGAACAAGTGCAGAAGTAACAACACATGGCATGAGACATGCCAAAGCAATAAACCCTATGGGGATGTATTAGACATGGAATGAAATCTCTCTCTTTAGTGAAAGAAAAATCTTGCTTTTTAAAATATTAATGTCAGATTGTCTCTTCAACAACCTGTCCTGTACTGAATACTTTATCTCAATTTCAGGTTCAAAATGTCTCCCATAAATCAAATTCACTCAGTGAGTGTTAGCAAAAATATTTTTTAGTATAGTCTGCCCCTTTAGTTGCTGATTTGCAACATGTGTATGGATAGCTCAGAAAAAGCCTTGAAAAATCATTATTTCAATAAGAAAATATCTTGTCCTTGTAAGTGGCCAATATCAACATATAATTTCTAAATAATAATCCCACCAGCAGCTATGTATTCCATCAGTGCATCCCTCAAGCAAGAACAATACAATAGCTACTTGAAGACCTATCCTGTAACTAAAAGGTAATGGTCACTCAGCATTAAAATCCTGAGTTTAGGTCTGTTCCCATACAGGCCAGCGTAATTTTCCAGCCATCTTTCTAGACTCTTGCTTCTGTTTATGATCTTGTGATACTTAGGAATATTCATATTTCTCATTAATATTAGACTTTTAACCTAACATCATTCTACACTGTTAATTAAACTTCTTGCCCTTCAGGCAAAATGGGTCTTTTCCAATTAGTATTAGCAGATCACAGTCTTTTCTCAGATCAAAGGGTTATTTTGAAAGCTTCACGTGGTTTCTGTAAATACAGCATTAGAAATTTATCCTTAATGCTCCCCAATTTCTTCCCAAAGGCTATCACATGTCTGCTGTGGTTTAAATAAGCTTTCCCTGTCGAATAAGGGTTGTTAGCATTTCAACGACCTAATCTCTATGAACTTCTTTGTTTCTCTAACTGAATGGCTGCTTTAGCTAATTTCTTTCAGACTAGATCTTGAATCTTCCATTCTTCTGTAATACTTTCAATTTATGTAGGGCCATCGAGACTAAAATTATTACAAAAAGGTCACATTGCTTTGTGAAAAAAGACATAAAAGAGAAGATTTCATCTAATGCAACAAACACCAGAGTCAGCTAAGAAATGCAATCCAAATCTGGATCCAAATAAATCTTTCTTTTCATAAACTTTATGTCTAATTACATAATACAAACTTCTGTAGACTTATCATTCAACAGCAACTAGCTTCAAGTTAGGAAGCTAACCTAAGAACATTTCATTACAAAAATCATTTTAAGTTGAAAATTCAGATTGTTTCAGGTAGTATACAATCTGTACACTTTAAAAGAGATGTTTTCAAGAATAACATAACCAATGTTTTACATTCCTTTTCCAGTAAAAGAGCAGCGAACTCTAGAACTGGGGAGATCGAAACAGAGAATTAATCAGGACAGCTCAGGACTTTAAAGGAATACCTCAACAATAACTTTGATTTTTAAATGTGCAAGCAGATATGTAACATTTCTTTATTCAGAATTCTATTGATCTTCTGCAAGGTCCCCTTTAGGTCTACAGGTATTTTCCTCTTTTTTCTTCTGTTTGCTAATGTAGCTCCCTAAGAATCCCAAGAGATACTACATCTAAAGTTGCAGCAGGTTTATTTTTTTAGTCACAGTCTGCTGACAAAGTTTGACTTAATACCAATATTGATTTAATACCACTAGCAGCCATATACAGAGCACAGTACATGCAGCAAAACTCACTGTCCTCCCTACTCCCTCCCATAGCATCAGTGAAGGCTCATTTTATGAAGATTACAGTGTAGATCTCTGGAAGTCATTTTTCAGGCCAATTATTCTGCTGGTAAAATGGGATTTCTGAGTAGGCCTGTTTGATGTATTCTGGCAGTGATGTCTTAACTCATTTATTGTATAAAAGGTCTATCTAAAGGACATCAAGATAACCCTCCCAAACAACTCCCACACACTACATCTTTCTCAGATTAAGATGACTAAAAGGCAGTATTTCCACAAAGTAGTGTTAGAAAGCACAGAGTGAAAGTGCTTTTACATTAGTAGCACCTAAAAAGCTGGTAAAGGCCTGAAATGAAGGGCTTGCTTTTGGGGTGAGAGAAGGAAACAGGCTACAGGTATTGAAGTATTTTTCCACAGTGCTTAGTAGCTATGCTACCTCTAATTTGGTCAACAGAAACGGACTTAAATTTAGCAGCCTTGTGGAGATACTTGATAGGGATAATGTCAATAGTGGCATCCAGCAGTGTACATATCTATTTCCAGCAATGACTCCAGCAATCAGATAACTTCAGAGAGACAAGAGTAAAATGACAGGATGTGCAACATGCACATTTCATTATCAGTGATAAAACATGAACTCTAACTCTTAACATCATGATTTTGTTATCATTGTACTTGCATCATTTTGTTTTCCTAAAGACTTGCATTTCAATATACCAAAAATAATTTCATTTTTAGTTGACTTGCCTCCAGTAAAACACTGTGAACTGGTCAGTTCTACTCCCATATCACTTTCCTACAGCTTCAGTTGTTGGTGCTGTTTCTGCTGCCAGGGAGTTAGTTTGTGGCTTTATAAGTCGTCCTATCTTCAGCAAATGAAACAGTCCTAATGTAAGGCTATATTTTCTTATCATTAAAAAAAAGAGTTAGGCAATACAGTAGCACAGAGACTACATCCTCTGCAGGTTAAACTCCTCTGAAATGAACAGTTCAAGCTACATTCTACACTGTTCACTATTCCAAGTGATGAGTGTACACAGATTATTAGTGCATTACAAAAAAACCTAGCAGTATATAAGCCAAGAATGATGGTTCACAGTACGACAATGACACTAGTTACAAGGACTGCATGAGACAAATCATGTCAGGTTTCAGGGTCCTGTCACCTTAAGTTGTGGAAGGTAGACACAGGATCGATCACTAGAGAGGGAAAAATAAAGTACGTTTATATGGTCAGCTAAAAAACATCCAGACTTTTTCAAACCTTTAGCACACTGAGACTGATCATTGAATTTTCCTTATCCTTTAAAGCATGTATGTGAGATGGGAAGTATGTCTACCATTTTGAGCACATGTACTGGTGCTGCCCTAATTTGATCAGAGGTTGGCCTGATCAGAGGATAGAAGAATATCAGACGTGTCCTGATACAGAAAAACAGGCAGCTGTTACTCTAAAGCTCTGTGACTACATTAATGCAGAAGCTGAGCCAGATCTAACACAACCTGCTCACTATGGACAAGGGAAAACTGGCTGTGATTGCTAGATAGAGGCAAGGGGAAGGCAAAGGCAATAATATACAATGAAGAGTGAAAGCAGCAGAGATTGATACGAAGAGCAGAGTGGGAAAAACAAATGATGCCTCTTTGTTTCTCACTTTCACAAGAACTTGTGTTTATAGCTAGGTGAAAAGGATGTGAAAATTGCCAGGTCATGCACTAAATACTCCTGAAAGTTGCACTCCCCTTGTAACTTACTTTCTGCACTAGGCATTCCTGCATAGCCTGTAGTGAGTACAACATTATTTTTTCTGCAATACATTTGTTACACACTAGTCACTTAATGGCTTCTTGAGCACTAACCCTCAGACTGATTTCTTGAATGGGTGAAAAGATGCACAGTAAGCAATGCAAAAAATTGCTGGAAGAAGGTAATGTCATGATTAAGGAAGATGAGTGCCACTCTGGAGATCTGTAGACTGTTTCTACATGTAAAGCTGATTTCCAGGATAAAGCTGAAGTTCATACTTGCATTCAAATATTCTTATTTGCATTTATTGCAAATTTCAGATCTCACAACTAAATTCTTACACAGCTTACAAAGAAAGCCTAATATGAAAATGTTCATTTTTAAAGTGAAAGACAAAAGTAAGTACCATTTAGTGCAAAACCCCCTTAAAAATATTACATATGAAATTTAAAATATTACCTATTGAATATAGCAAAACTTTGCAGGATTGGTATAAAAAATACTTGGGACATCCATCTTTACAAACACTACATCAGAGAAGTGTATCTTCTATAAATTTGTTTCTAAAATCTTCTATAATATTTGTAATAGGATTTTTTTGCTTTTCATGACAACATATAGTTCTTCAGGCTCCAGCTTTCAACAATTAGCTAAGAGACAATGCTAAGTAGCAAACTAGCACCAGGAAACTCTTTAGTACCAATAACATTACACACTAACAAGCAAGTATTTTAACATTGTTGGAACAACTGAAATCCCTATTACATCTCCTTGACCCTGCCACTAATTCGACAAGTCTTTCTCTTAAGAAGGTGACTGATATTTACTTTTTCTGTCTCTCTGCCACACACTTAGGTTTTTAAACAGATCAAAATTTTTTCATGCTGAACCATGCTCCATAATGCACCCTGTTCAGCATAATAATGGCATTATTTAAAATAAAAATATATATATTTTAAAATAAAATTTATAGCAAGAAAGAGTAACCCTTTCAAGTTTCACATTGAACCAATTATGTATTACTATTGTCCTGCTTTACCCTTTAAGCACTTCAAGGTGTAAAGCTCATTCTGAATTGATACTGCATACCTTAGTCCCTACAATCACACTTTAGAGCAACAAAGGGCTGGGGGTTCTATGAAGTATGAATATTCAGTAAATGTCTCTCTACAAAACTGAAAATTTCAATTTTTCTATTTGAAAGTATTTCATTACAGTTTAACGCTGGAAGGCAGGAGATAAGGAGAAAAAAAAAAAAAAAAGAAAAAGTAGAAATGTTCCCTTATATTCAGGCCAGGAACACCAAAACACTAGAACAAAATTGCTCACAACCCTTTTTTTTTTGTGTGCTCCTTTCCCGTGAAAAAAGATGTGTTTAAAAATTTCTGAAGAGTCAAAAAAACCCCAAAGTAACTGAAGGCTCTTCTCATCTTCAATCTAGAGAGAATGCAGAAAAACTGAGAAAACTCAATGAAAATTGCCACAAGAAAATAGTGTTGGCAGCAAGCTGAATCCATTACATATGTACCAGGCGTATTACACCCAACATAATTTGTTTTGACAACAGGAAAGTGGGATCAAACTAGGGGAAAGATCAAGGGCAGATTTCATTGATAGAAGACTGTGCCTCTAATGTGTCTAAGAACACCCCTGAATAAAAAAAAGCAAAACAAACCAAACAAACTAGAAGTATAGCCAGATGAAGAAATGGTGTCTTTATGCAGATGCCTTGATCAGACAGAAGCAGTGAACATTGTTTACCTCTGACAGTTTTACTTTCCCTTGGTGAGTCAGGCATAGAGTTGAATGCTATTCAGAAGAGAAAGTCACAAATTCCTCTTAAGCATCTCTTCAGAAAGAACAAACTACCCACTTATTTCTCTGCTGCTTCCGGGGAGTGGGCCTGTGCTGACACACGTAAAGTTCCTACAATGTTGTACTTTAAAGCAGCAGTACATCAGGTTTTTTTACCTTTATCAGTAATATGATTGACTTTAACCAGTTGCTTTGAATGACATGGTATGTTTTCATGTGTTACTAATAGGAGAGAAATTTGATGTTCCTTTAGCTAATGCATCTCTTCAGCTTTTTACATTCACTGTATTTGTATATGCATGTATGATAAGAATGATAAGTCATTGTCTAGAAATTGCAGTCTTTAGATAAACAGAATTTGTGTGTTCTAACTACAATATCAATGCTTATATCCCTTATTCAGAAATTAATTAGTCTTTAAATCTGATTTCAAAGACTAAGGATTTTTAACCTTCAAACTGTGACAACAGTATGTTCTTAAATACTTTTAAATCACAATAATTTTGGATTTACACCTGTAGTTCTAATGGGGGGAAGGGAGTCTGCACCATTATACAAAGAAAACTTTCTTCTTCTCCAATGCATAGTATATCAAAGGATTTACATCAGATTCACCAGTTCTAATAAAAGAGCCAGAGCTCTTTTATTTTTATTTAAGAATAAGCTGGTTAAGTATCCATGTCTCAGTCCCAAGATATTCCTTACACATATCAGGCAGCCTAAAATAGGAAAAATGTATGTGTGACAGCTAGGAAACCATGAATCAGTTTTTTATGTCCTAAAACAAATAAAATGTCACCTTTATATTGAAAACCTAGCTATAAAATAAGCAGGATTCTAGCACTTCTACTGGCAACCTATATCAGGATAAATCATGATACAGAAGTCCTGAGAAGGACAGAGACTTTGTTTGATCAGTATGTCATTCCTGGGCAGAAACTGTACTGTAGAGCTCTTGGTAGGCTTGGTCTTCAAAGGAATTCTATTCTGAAGTGACACAATATCTCTAGATTGGAGCTACCTCCTTTGGGACTTCGTAAGTGAAGGGAGCAGTATTTAATAGTTTTTCTATCAACCTAACCTTGAAAATAATAATAGAATAATAAATCTGAAAGCCATTCAAACTAACATACCTGTCAGTAACTTCATGCTAAACAACAAAAGCGATAATAAAAGCACTCCACTAGGCACACACTTGAATGAAATATGGGGGAAAGATTTAATCAATAGGTTGCCCAGTAAGATAGTCAAAGAGAAACTCTTGTTATTGATCTATTTTATTCTCAGGGTTTTTTGTTTTTTGGGGTTTTTTTTGGTCGGGGGGTGTTTTCTTTTTAGCCTTATACAGACAGCATGGACATGTCAGAAAGCTCTTGCAGAGTTCAGCTTGGGATCTGTCATTAACAGATGCTTATGTGCACCAGGAATTCTTTCTTTCCTGGCGAGTTTCTACTGATTAAACACTCGAGGCTGACAGGGTTACCTCTCCCTTCTCTCTCCTTAAGCTAACAAATATATTTCACCTTTTTTTAAAAACTGCACATAGTAAAACTTTAGCTGTTTAGTATCTGCAGAATTCTCATGGTATTGTTGTCTAACATGGTACAATGTTGATATATTTTCTTTTTTCCCCAATACACTGAGAAAATTTGACCTCTGCCTTTACTATTTCAGTGTTAACTAAAAAATAACCTAGTCCCTTACCTCTGCTGAAAAACCTCTGACCCATCTTTTTTATATCTAAACCAAAAAAAAAAGTCTGAGTGTAAAGTTATCACAATATCTAAATCTCAAAAGCCCCAAGTCTGTGTTACAGTCACTCCCAATCAGAACTCATTTTCTCTAAGGAAATTTAACAACAATGCCATGTCAGCAGCTTTGTCTTATTTCTTTAAGCACTGGTACTCACTCAATTTATGAATATGAACACTTTATCGCTTTGAAAATGCTGCTTTAGAGGGGTGCATCCTGAGTATGTTTGTTCAACAGTGCTCTTCTTCCTCTCCACCCTTTTTTTCTGTCTTTCTGGCACTTTGGCAAAATCTGTCAAAAATTAAAGAGGCTGGCTTGATGGGGGTAGGAAAAGTGTGTGTACAAAACTGTTCTTGATTTCCACTAAATCTATTATATGGACAATAAAGCTGAAAAGTTTTTTTTAAAAAGACTGAATCTATCCTCAGCTGGCATCAACTTTTTTCATGCCTTACCTCTGAAATACTGTAACAAAGTATAGGGAACAAAGTCACACATCAGTCTGATCTCATTTTCCTAAATATTTCAAAATAATTAAATAATTAAGGTCAAGGAAGTGATGAGCTGAAGAGAATACTTTTCCTCTTCATCCCCTTCCCAGTCAATGTCAATGTTTTGAAGTTTAAAATAACTTTTCTTAGAAATCATTCAGTACAAGCTATTGGCTGGATTTGGAAAAGAGTTTACGTGTTATTCTTTCTAGAAATATACACTTTCCTATATTTTTTTTAATAACTTCCTCCTAGAATCTACTTAGTTTATAATCTAAACAAGAAAATAAACAAACTTCAGGATAATGGGGATTCATTGTATAAGCTTTCCTCTAATATTTTCAGTGGCTGGACCTGAGAGTAAGAAACCTATTACACCTTATAGTTTTCCGAATTTGCAAGACAAAGTTAGAATAATACTCTAAAAAACAGTTTGCAAAACAATTATTTTGACACTTCCTAAAATTCTGATAGTGCATCTAATCCTCCAAACAGGAAGAAGTTCTTCCTGTGGGTAGTCTCATTAGGATGAATGCGGAGACAAATGCTCACCCAGCACTTCTTTAACTTTAGCTAAGCACACTGGAAAACATGCTAATTAAAACAAGCATTTAACACATCCCAGCATCCAGCATAGCCAGTGACTTTTGTGCCAGTGTTTAAAAACAACAATTATCATTGTCAGCTGATCACAGTTGGTAAGGATATCACCAAGCACACTCAAACTAATTTATACTAAAGCTAAGACAAGACTTTATAGTAGTCGACTTATTCCTCTGTTGTGGTATTTTGTGTTGAAGTCAAGTAGTGTTGGGAGGGATGGTTCCACATTAGGTTTTAATGATCAATATGAACCAGTTTTGTCTGTAATTGCACAAATAAAAATCCTATTACTGCTTTGTAAGTTGCTATGATGTCAATTTAGTTAAATTTATGTACGTAAAAGCAATGTGATAGACACATTTGAGAGACTGGAAACAAATTAAAGCAAGTCTTCCACTATTGGTCTACAAGAAATTAGAGTTACAGCACTATTAATCCACATCAATGCTTCACTTGAACAGGTTTGTTGTATCTAACCCTGATGTATTGCAGTTCAGAAACTTACGCAGTTTATTTTTTATTTTCTTTCACATTACTAAAACAGATGTCAGTAAAGATTAACTCATAATCTACATGCATAAGCACATACATTATAAAAGGTAGTGAGAAATACTATCATAACTAAAAAAGTAACTATTTTTAAGCAAATTATATTATATAAAAACTATTTTTACAAATTCTGCCAAGAGTACAGTCTGTACGATGATACAAAAGCAACACCATTCAGGTAAATGTCAAGCATGTATTTATTTTCATTTTACTTCATACTCTACATTGAACCCAACAAGAATTCAGTTCTACCTAAAAGGTAAGGGTTTCTTTATATGCCTTTCTGAATAAGATCTGTGGCAATAAGCAATGTACTTTCTCTAAATATCTTAAGGAGTTTCAGGGTATTTTACAAAAGTAAAAAACACATGGCAAGAAGAAAATCTAATAAATAGCACATTGGAGTGTTCTTGGTCCAAGTCTAACTTTTTCATATTTTTGATGTCAATTTACTACTCATGAAAGGTGTCAGATTAAGACCCCTCTGGCTGAAGTTATCTATACAGCCACAGACACACAGTGCGTCAGCAGCAGCATTGTCAAATTTCCCCTTAAAATCAATTTCTCCTCTCAAGCTGATTAGAGTTTATACACTGCTAAAGAAATGAGCGGTTTTTCTTCTTTTCACCTTTATTAAAAAAAAAAAAAATTAACAACCAGGAAAAATAAGGGAAAGTGATTTTCATAATGGAAGGAGTCCTCTTTCTAGCACTTGATTGCTTGAGTATTTATTTCACAGATATATGTGATTTGAAGGGGGCTTCAAATCACATATATCTGTGAAATAAATACTCAAGCAATCATACCTGAGCAACTGTGTGATTTTGAAGTCAGGCACTTGCCCTTAAATTGTCAGCCTCCCATGGTACATTCTCTCACTGTTTTTTTATTGCAAATCTCAGTCTCCAGTGTCCCCAGTTAGCAAGTACCAATTCTCCAGGGAGAACCAGAAGCTAAAAGGTACAATTCCACATATGGACAAGCCCAAAAATCTACGCTGAAGTGAATGCTTGTTGATTCAACCATTACTTGCTCCCAGGTAATTAATCTCATCTTCAGCGGGAAGTTAACACCTAATGACCCAAGGGGGAAATAAGAAACAACTTTTACAAGCTATGCTCTGTTCATACCACACCTCACAGGCAACAAAAAGTAGTACAGCAAAAGGCCTTTGGTTCACCCAAATTGACACAACCAGGTCTTTCATGTGCTGTCACAAACCATCTATTCTGCCACGCACAAATCTTCAGGAGTATTCACAAAGCATATTATAGAGAAAAATAAAATGCCGTCTGTGATCTCCCAGTAAAAGGATTTTAGTATTTGCAACACATAGCTGTGCCAACCTAAGAGTTCTCCTTACAGGAGTACCTTTCTGTTTAATTAATTAATAATTAATTAAAAAGGAAAATAATTAATTAAGGAAGAAGCAAAAAACCTTCTTAAAAATTCCATCAAATAAGATGGAGACTGAAGCACCACAGCTTTGTGCACAGTTTCATTTTTGCCACGGCCAAGCAAAAACAAAGCTGAGAACATTTTCTGCTTTACACCTGCCCGACATTTAACTAGGGTTTTTATCATCTGTGGTATGGTACTGCACAAAGAATTTCAGCAAGGCCATGGCTCCTTTTTTCTAAATATTATACCAACACACTTGGACATGATCTCTGACCGTGTAAACTCAATTTTTAATATTTGGCTTTATTACTTTAATTTCCACATTTGAAGTTCGGCAGAGGAGTGTTTCATGGATCAGAACTTATATCACTTTTCATATGCACTATTAAAAAGGAAACATAGGTTACTGGTGCTTGCAGTGGGGTTTGCCTTGAATTTAGAGCTAATATCTGAAGTTTCCTAACCTTTAGGGACATTCCATGATGTATCTCACCACAGAAACTGAAGCCAGCTGTAACCTATGAAGATAAATAAAAGCCACATGCATCAAATGCAGAATATATTAGAGTTGATTTGCCTCTTCATTTCAATAGTTAGCAGTTTGGGCAAATCTCAGACATTTTCCGGTATCAAAAGGAACTTCTGCATGTTTGGTTCAGGTCCCTCAGAACCTCTTTGGGCAACTTGTTCTTGAGTTTCATGGGGAAAAACCTAGGAAGAAACTAAGGAAGTTCTTGACTGATCAGACTTTCAACAGTGCCACAGATAGCTACGCATAGAAGTGTATTCACAGAATGGTTTGGGTTAGAAGGGACCTTAAAGATCATCTAGTTCCAATTTGCCTGCTGTGGCCCTCCCACTTGCTCAGAGCTCCATCCAACCTGGCCTTAAGCACATCCAGGGATGGGACATTTGCAACTTCTCTGGGCAACTGGTTCCACTCCCTCACCACCTTCACAGTAAAGAATTTTTTCCCTAATATCTAGACCTACTCTCTTTCCATTTAAGGCCATTCCCCCTTGTCCAGTCAGTACGTGCTCTTGTAAAAGGTCCCTCTCCATCTTTCTTGTAGGCTCTCTTCTGGTATTGAAAGGCCACAATTAGGTCACCTCAAAGCCTTTTCTTCTCCAGGCTGGACAAACACAAATATTTTAGCCTTTCCTCACAGGAGATGTGCTCCATCCCTCTGACCATCTTGGTGTCCTCCTCTGGACTCATTCCAACAGGTCTATGTCCTTCCTGTGTTGGGGACCCCAGAGCTGGGTGCAGCACTGCAGGTGGGGTCTCACCAGAGAGGAGCAGAGGGGCAGAATCCCCTCCCTCACCCTGCTGCCCACGCTGCTTTGGATGCAGCCCAGGACACATTTGGCTCTCTGGGCTGTGAGTGCACATGGCTGGGTCATGTCCAGCCTCTCATCCACCAGCACCCCCAAGTCCTTCTGGGCAGGGCTGCTCTCAATCTGTTTCTCCCCCAGCCCATGTTTATAGCAGGGGTTGCCCTGACCCAGGCGCATCACCCTGCACTTGTTCTTGTATTATGGATGGCAAACACATTCAGAAGTATTTTAACATAATACAATATAATGACTAAGTAAAAAGCAAGACTCATGGTTCTGTCACCTAGCATGTGTTCAGGCTTCCTGGAGGGGATTAAGGGTGACCTAGATAACCGTACTAGGAGTTTTAAGAGACTGTTGATGCACTCAACAAAGATATGTTAGCCAAGATGTGATGCCATGGAACCATGTCTGTGACTACTGTTATAGCTGAGCTGACTAAGTACACCATGTAGTCTTTTGGGCTGGCTTAGTCTTTAGGGCTATGTGCATTGTATTCATTGTGAGATGATGACACTACAGTATTTGAAAACCAAGCCATCTGAGAGCGAAAAAATGTATTTAGGTACCTGCCTTTAGATATCTGTATTTAAAATAGGATGGTTTAACATAAACAGACAAGCAATCCTCAGGCTAAAGGAAACAGATTAGAAAATAATCTGTTAGAATGGAAATGCTCTAACAGACTATATTGCATACCTCTAATATGTTATCCCAATTTTTTTAATGGCCTGGACAGAATCAAGGGAGGGCTGGGATGCTGTCTGCCACCAAACCAGGAGGAATTTTGTCTTCTCTCTACCTGGCACACTCTGTGATAGATTAAAAATAATTCTGCTTGTGCCTCTGGAGATAGCCTAACACAAATATAGAATCTTTCTCTCAATAACAGGAGTACCACCTTAGATTGAAAATAATAATAACTTTCCATCTGATCAAATCAATTTTCAAATGCCAGCTTATTTTCCATTTAAAGATGTTATTTAAAGTTATAAGCAAACTGACAACCCCATGTTTCTGCTAAATATAATATAAAAGATTTTTCATCCTTCAAAAAATATGTGATCAAATATTCTAAGCAAAAATATGTTTAGAAGGTCTTATAGTCAGGATATAGCTTCATACGTAAAATTCATTATTAGTTAGGGACACATAAGTATTTATTTTTGGGGGTTTTTTAGAAAAGTCAGTAGTTTAAACTAACATTACTGTTTAGCCCTGTTAGATGTTAATCTTAGTATTCCAACATTTAAAAGGCTATCAGGTCTTCTGACATTTTAATACAAATACAGCCTGTGGCTGTGACAGCATTTGCCATAGATATATTTTGCCATGATATTTATGTTTCTCTAGTATGTTTCTCTAAATGCATTAAAAAAATCTTCACAGTTTCTCTTAACAGATTCCACATGGAGAAGAGTAGATTAGGAAACAGGTTTCATCAGGATAGCACTGATACTTATCTGCAACTTTCTGTTCTTCAGGGTTTCTAAAAATTCCATTTCAGCAACTGCCTGAATTTCTAACGGTGTCCTATCAAAACTTTCTTATATTTATTTGGCATAATAGTGGAGACTATTAAATTAGATCTATAAGAGAGTTTAGGTTTACTACAGCAAAAGAAATATTTTTCTGTATCCATACCCTTTCAGTCAGGGGCCCTCAATGTATAGGTCAGCAATGCCCATTAAGTGCTGAGACAAAATGATTTGGGTGGGAGTTATGGCACCTCGTTCTCTCAACACACCCATAAGGGTGATATTAGCTGTTGCAAGTGAATGGAGCAATCTTTTTAAAATAAAGGTATGGGGGACAGGGACTCAGAGACATAGCATCCAGGCAGGGTAAGGCATGATGAAATTAACAAGTGTCACACAGGGAATTCCAGGAGGAAAATGAGATTTTTTTTTTTCCCCCTCGCTACCCCGACCATGGAAGGAAAGTTTAAAAAACACAAAAAAGAAGAAGGAAATAAAACTGTTTCTAGTAATAAATTACCTGGAGAATCAGGAGAATTAAAAGCCAGTGTATATGACACCAGTAACCTTGAGATATTTTTAAGGAGACAGCAAGATACCAGGCAAAAATCCTTCCAGATAGGATAAGTCAGGGAGTCACTAGACAGAAAACAACATTCCCCAAAGACTTACAAACACTAGCCAAAACTTTTGCACTGATTAATATATCAAACCACTTTGTTATGTTTAAATAGGCCTGCACAGTATCTGATATTCTAGCAGCAGCCTAGCAACAAAAAATGTCAGGTCACAGACCATTCTAATCACTTTTCGTATTTTTTTAAATGTTTTCATAAATATAAAAAAGTATAATGTCATGTAAACTAAATTGGTTTAATAAAATAATGTAATTCAATAGAAGTACTTAAAAAAAAAAACCAAAACAAAAAGTCAAAATATCCAGGCCTATAAGCCCATTAACCTAGTAAATCTTTCTATGATGCAAGTTGCCAGTAAAGATCTTATGAAGTAGACACAAAAAAGGAAAACAGCATTAAACATCAAACTCAAAAACTGTTTCATATCATCCTTCATTAATATTCAGTTTAGGGTCATGGAAGTAAGTTGCCTCTTGGGGGGAAAAAGCAGTGACAGATTTCATAAAGCAAATAATTCTTGCATGTCCTAATAGAGTGGGTGTATGCGAGAATTTATTCTTCTTCAATTGTAGTTGCTATATACAAATCATTTACTTTAAGATGTATGCACTAAATCCATGGTTAGCTGAAAATGTTGCTCAGTAGAGCAGGTGGAAGGGACTTGGGAATGTGGTAAGGCTTGCAAATTTTTCACAGAATAATCTCACCAGAAAATGCACGTCAGGATGAACAGAAATTTTGAGCAGATGGCTCCCACATAATTTCAGCTAGGTGGGGCTGCATATGATTTCCTTATATCTATCTAGTCATTAAATGTTACTTTAGGCCTGCCTGATGGTTGGTATTTCCAAAGGCACCCAAGAGTATCAAACATCTGAAGTCTCGCACAGCTTGAAAAAGTTAATTATCTAACTCACTTGTGCTTCTTTCACAATGACTTTTGGCTCAATATTACAGCAAAATATTCTGAAATGCTGAGAGCTTGTTTTACTATGAAAGCTAAATCCATTGTGCTGTACCAACTTCCTTCCTTTAATACCAAGTGGAACCATGTAAATTCTCTTCATGTAAACAAAGAGAATATATTGCTCAAGAAGTAGTTTATGCCTCAGTTCCCAGAGAAATGTAAAGTTCATTTTACAGTTAACTCAGTGGATTCCTGCTTATTTCACCAAAAACAGGAAGAAAATCAGAAATATTAAAATTATTTTAAAAAATGGTTTAAAGCCAGTACGTAAGTAGATAAATTAAATTCCTTTCCAAAAATCTTTATTCATAGTGAAAACTATGTACTCACTTAATATCTTTTCAGTAATAAAAATAATACCAAAGCAGATGTTATGCATAATATGCTCTAAGTTTAATTAAAACGAAAAGAAAAACAACAGTAATATCAGAAATACGTAATTGCTTTCAATTGTAGCAGCAGCCACTTGGTTGAGGTCTAAATTTTCTGTAATAAAGCAAAATCTGCTTTCATTTACATCTTTGCAGCTCCACTGATGTTCACTGAGGCTGAAGATGAGAGTCAGGTACAGAATATAATTTGGAGGTCATGTGCAGAGATTCTACACTCCACCTTTCCCATGTTTTGTTTTTTTTTTTTTTTTTTTTTTTTTTTACTCATAACTGCTATAATCTTTTTGGATTTTTGTAAAGCTTTTCATACTGTCTGATATCCTTCTGCACAAAATGTGCAGTCCACAGCTGGATAAACACATTATGTGATAAGTGAGCAACTGGCTCATCGGTCAGGCATAAAGCATTGCAGTGAATGGGGTGACATCAGACTGGTGACCTGTCCCTAGTGGGGTTCTGCTGAGCTCCATTATAGGCCCTGTTCTCTTCAACATCTTCATAAATGACTTGGGCACAGGACTGGAAGGGACACTGAGCAAGTTCACAGATGATACAAAACAGGGGAGCTGTTGACTCCCTCAAAGGCAGGGACGTCCTGCAGAGAGACCTGGACAAATCAGATGGCTGGGCATTCATCAACTTCATTCATATGAAGTTTATCAGAGTAAAGTGCCAGATTCTGCACCTGGGATGGGGCAAACCTGGATGTACGGACAGACTGAGCAATGAGATGCTGGAAAGCAGTGCTGCAGAAAGAGACCTGGGGGTCCTGGTCAATGGCAAGTTGAACATGAGTCAGCAGTGCCCTGGTAGCCAGGAGGGCCACCTGTGTCCTGGGGGGCATCAGGCACAGCATCAGCAGCCAGGCAAGGGAGGGGATTGCCCTGCTCTGCACTGGTGCAGCTTCACCTCGAGTGCTGGGGGCAGTTTTGGGTGCTACAATACAAGAAAGATATAAAGGTATTAGAGTGTCCAAAGGAGAGCAACCAAGATGGTGAAGAGCCTTGAGGGGAAGCATTATGAGGAGTGGCTGAGGTCACCTGGTCTGTTCAGAATGGAAAAGACTAAGGGGAGACCTCATCACAGTCTACAACTTCCTTGTGAGCAGTCTGTAACTTCCTCATGAAGGGAAGAGGGAGGGCAGACACTGATCTCTGCTCTGTGGTGCCCAGTGACAGGACCCCAGGGGATAGACTGAAGTTGTGTCAGGGTAGGTTTAGGTTGGATATTATAAAAAGGTAGTCAGGCACTGGAACAGGCTCCCCAGGGAAGTGGTCTCAGCACCAGCCCTTACAGAGTTCAAGAAGTGTTTGGACAACACTCTGCGGCACATGGTGTGACTCTTGGGGATGGTGCTGTGCAGGGTGAGGAGTCGGACTTGATGACCCTTGTGGGTGACTTCCAGCTCAGTTTATTCAGTGATTTTGTAGTTTGATATCCTCAAGAATAAAGTGAGATGGATGAGAGTTGATATCATGTTCCACTAGAGTAATCAAATTTTAGAAGACAGTACTTCATAAGATCTCTTTAATTCTAGCAAGGATCTTCCAATTCCCTTTAGGAAAGATTTCAGTGTTAGAGGTGTTGAGCCTCTGCCACTGATGCATATCATTTCAGTCTCAATATTTTCAGAAGATGTCAGCATTTTTTTATACCTATAGAGCATATTTGCATTATGCTTAGCATGAGACATTTATATAATCTATATCTGAGTTAGGAAATAGAAACAGTATTATATGTAGAATCATGTCTGGTATGTATTCATTAGGCAAATAGACAGATAGCATTGATACAGAAACCAAAATGAGCATCTATACCAAAACAAAGATTTTTTTGTGTACATGAAATACCCAGTGGACTGATGTATAAAGGGAAACCTCATGACCTATCAAAATTAGAATCTCAGACTACAACAGTGAAAGTAGAAGAGGTGATCAAAATTCTCTAGTTGCTAGGCATTTTATGGAAAGAGGCCACATTCACTCATCTTATTAAAATTCATGAAAATTGAAAATATCCAAAATCCCAGGAGGGGTGGGGTCACAAAATCTATTTCACAGAACTGGGAAGCTTACTCTAAATTCACCTTGAAAGCACTTTCCCCATCACAGACTTTCTGAGAGCCTTTTGATTTCTCTCCTACTTAGGAGGTAATTATAGAACTTCTTTTCCTCCCTGAATAGAGCATACAGAAAGAGTTCACTTCAGCCTTTTATGCAGATTGTAATGGTTTGTTCCTGACTAGATCTTTGTTGCAAATTATTTCTCTTTTGCTCTCTCCAATTCATCTAGTTAGCTTTATTTTTATTTCCCTTTATTTTTCACATCTCGTCCTCTGTGTCATTTGATATCATAACTACTTTTGTATTAAATCTTGTTGAACTTTGCACTTCTCTTTTCCTCTAAATTTATTTTTGCCTTTAATTTTAAATTTACTGTTGCCAGAAAACAATGACATTCAGGCATAGGGATGATGGAAGAGGGATGGTAAACAAAGGCTGTGTAGTGTATTTCTCTTGTGGATAAATCTCTTAAAAGGTACAAATCCAAAGGTAAAGAATAAGTTCTTTTTAGAAAGATTTCTAAGGGCGCCAGAATCATGTGAGATTTTTAAGATCATCACAGTCATTTCAGTCAGGAAGAATCCAAGTTTATGAGTTTAAAGTGCCTATGATAGATGCTTGGCTTATGTGGTCTAGTCTGGTCCTAACAGCTACCACTGCTTTTTATTTCTTGTACAAATTGACACTCAGCAGAGGAGCTGCTGGGAAATTCTACACCATCCTGTTTTCACATCGGGGAAGTCAGTCTCCTTGTAACACTACTACTACAATAGGACCACAGAATTTCGCCCTGCTCAGACACTTCCCTTGTTTTCAGAACATATAAAGGTTAATATTTATTAATAATTAATAAACAGTGTTTTCAAGATAAACTCAAAGCTTAAGCATCATTTAACCACTGAAGCAACGCTATTTTAGGCAAACTAGAATTAGAATAAAGAACAGTGGTCTTTTTATTTTTTTGGTAACAGCCCACTTTTATTCTTAAAAAGAAAGCAGGGATAAGGTAGCATTTTTTTTTTTAAACTGCTTTTCTGATATTGGGTAAGAATTGTAGGACATGAGCAGTATTCCAGCAACCAGCTTATGAGAGTATATCCCAAAGGCATAGCATTCCAAATAAAAGCAGCAGACCTGCATGGCTCATCACACTCTCTTGCATGTGATGTCAATGGTGAATAACAGACCAATAGTATTCCCCTGAATCCACCATGCATACATAAGTGCTAATGAAGAGAAACAGGAAATGTTCTTTCATGGAGAAACTATCAATATTTTTGTATTAAATGATGGTATAAGAATAAAGACTTGCTACAAATCCCTCACTCAGAAAGTTGGTCTGCTTTGGAAATGAGCAATCACAGCTGTAACTAAATCAACCAAACTAGGCATCACCAAAAGTTATTAGGAGCATATTTTTCCTCAGCCTAACTGTTCTGCTTTATATATTATTCACTCAGCCAGCTGCAAAGCTCTCTCCCACTCTTGGTGATTTCAACAGTAGTTGTTGGAGAAGCTTTTATACACTTAGAGTAGGTATATAAAAATATTTATAGCATTTAGTGTTTACACTACGTGGCCTTAAACGAGAAATTTTTATATTTATCCAGCTTAAGCATAAGTTGTCCCCTACCCTGCTGAAGAACATTCATATCCAAAAATCTAAGGAATGTAAGCCAAAAATCCAATCTTCTTTCTCTTCATGGTTGTCTCTCCCCAGCTTTAAGTTCTCCCTCTTTCAGAATCCTATCTGGCACATGGAAGAGATTTTTTCAATAAATCAATACCGTAATAAAAAATGACTGTTTCTATGCACTCCACATATTAACTGAGTTTCTCTTATACAGATAAAATCATTCACCTTATGCTCTATACTTGACATTCATTTTTAATAACAGACCTTAATAAAAGAAGCATCTGGCAAAAATGTGAATCTAAAATATCACTATGTTAAATCTTGTCTGCTTTGGCATAATAGCTAATCACTTAATTTGGTTTCAGAAAGAATGATAACATTTTGCTGTTTTCAAACTATACTTTTGAAAAAGAACACCATCTGAAAGAAATGCTATGAGTATAAGGAATGTTAAAGTAATAGCTATCATTTTTTTATCAGCAAAATAGAAGGCTACTGTTTTCAGCAAGAATGAAATTAGCAGTTTATCCATGAAAAAATGTAAAAACCAAAGACAAACTATATGCTTTTTCCTAAAATCATTATAGCATAAATATCCCTTGTCATGGTTTAACCCCAGCCAGCAGCTAAGCACCACACAGCTGTCCACTCACTCTCCCACAGTGGGATGAGGGAGAGAACAGGAAAAGTGAGAAAACGCATGGGTTGAGATACAGCCAGTTTCACAGGAAAAGCAAAAACCACACTCAAGCAAAGCAATAAAGGAATTCATTCACCACTTCTCATGAGCAGGCAGGTGTTTGGCCATCCCAAGGAAAACAGGACTCTATCACATGGAATGGTGACTTGGGACAACAAATGTCATCACTCCGAACATGACCTCTTACTCCTTCCCCCAGTATTATATGCTGAGGATGACTCCAGTGGTCAGTTGGAATCAGCTGTCCTGGCTGTGTCCCCTCCCAGTTTCTTGTGCACCCACAGCCTACTTGCTGGAGAAGGTTGACAAATAGAAAAGGCCTTCAGGCTGTACAAGCACTGCTTGGCAGTAAGGAAAACGTTCTTGAGTTAACAACACTCTTCCCAGCAAAAATCCAAACCACATCCCTATATTAGCTACTGTGAAGAAAATTCTCTCTATCCCAGCCAAAGCAAACACATCCCTGTAGCACCTGTATGGAAAATAATGCATACCCGACAAAACTGCTCACCAGCACATGTACAAAGAAAGAACAAATTACCCTCCAAAATTTTAACAGGAGAATTTTCAAAACCAATATTTTGTCTCACTCCATGACATTAGTTGAAAGAGGAGGCAAAGCATAAGACTCATTGAACAATACCCGCAACCAAAAAAATATCTGCATATTCTGCTAAATACCGTCACCCCAAAATGGGCTTTGCTAATTTGGGGATAGCCCTCCTTACAGAAGCTGCAACTTGAATCACAGTGTTTTGAGCAAAGCTCTGTTCTTTTTTGATATAAACAACGCTGAAGAGTTGCACAAGGTTCCAAAAAATACAGTCAATCAACATCATTACAGCATATGCCTCCACTTCATACCAACTACTTACCCAGATGTTTCCATCTTGGTGGTATGGTTTCCAGTTTCTCCCTGTATCACTGTAGAGCATCCGATACTGAGTTACCCAGTCAGAGCTGCTGTACCTGCCTTGAGTTGCAATAGCACTGATCTGCTTCCTGTTCCCAAAATCCACTTGCAGCCACTGGTAATGATCACTGTCTGATGGAGACCAACCTCCTGCACCTGTTGTGTTGTAACAGAAGAGAGATTTAGATCTCGGGCAGTTGCTTTGATGAGAATTCATTGTGAAGATGCTGATTGCTGGAAGTCAGCCCAGCTGAGAGGAACAGAATAGCAAAAAAATTTGAACACATATGAAAGAAATATGAGTTCCTACTTTCAAAAGAATGCAGAATAAACTTTAGCACAGGCTTTAAGTACATTAACTCTGTTGCCCCAATCCTATTTTGATATTTACAAAATTACAATGACTTAGTGGGATGCCTGCTAACCAATCAATGCCTTCATAATGCCTTAATTACAGTTTATTACTTTTGGCCAAATTATAATTGTTCAAGGGTTGACCAATTTGCCATGAAGTCCTTTGTCAGAGTAAGGCACAAATCAATAAAAAGTTTTGCATTTTCTATGCCTTTTCAATAACATTTCAAGTTGAAGAGATAATATAGAAAAAAAAAGCAAGGAAATAAGAGCTAGATCTCTACTTTTCTATGTTTCACTATCATGTCCAAACTGAAAGATCTACCAGACGAATTTAGAAAGGAGCAGGTACTTCAGGGCTAGATCCAGTTTTGATCTGCTCATTGTAAAATCTGTCACAGATTACTTTGGCAGATGCCTTACACAAGTGTTATTGCTCTTTATGGGTCTATGAATTAACTTGACAGTAATACTGTTAATATTCTTCTCAGCCACTAGACTACATTAAACTGTTCTAAATAAAGAAGGCCAGTGATGCATAGATAAATATAGTATTGAGACATTAATGCAATTTCTTATTCTGAAATAAAAATATTAAGGGGAAAACTGTATTAGGATTCTTCAGAGAATAATAAAATTTCTCAGATAGATATTAAAATGATATATCTATTATAATGGTAAGTATTAGGAAATAAATGAAATAAAAAACCTCATCTATCAAAACAGAGAAAAAGTGGAATATTATTCCCTTTATCATCATAACAGACATTAATACACAGAAAACAAAATGTTTACAGACTTGATGTGATTTACAGGGGTTTTATTTTGCTTTTAGATTTGAACCAAATAAATGTCTTGGCACACCACCAAATCATGTAGTCTAGTCCATGGGCCAATTTTCCTTGCTTTTAATTTCACTTATACGCTTCAATTCATGTCAAAAGCCTCGCCTGCTTGCCAAACAAGAAACTTTGCTATACTGCATCTTATATACTCCCATCATTAGGCGGCAGCATTGCCTCAGTCTTAAGCAACCCTAAAACTCATTCAGCTGCTACAGGTGTTAACCTTTGCGGGTCATTGGACATTATAATGTTGTCATATCAACAGGATGATCTGATGCCTTAAGTGGTTGCCTTTCATTGTAATTAAGAGTGTAGCACTACACCAATGACAACTAATTTGTTAAAATTTTCAAGATTTGCAATAGATGCTTTCTCACTGCTCTACCCAGCAAAGTAAACGGGATACTTTAGCTGTAGGGAATAGTTAAATGCTCTTTAAAACAAACTCAAAAAAACACCTTTACTGAAAAGCACTTGCAGCAAAAAAATTCCCGCACATTCCCAAATGCAAACTACCTCTAGTTTTGCAGAGAAAGGTACCTGATCACTCAAAACAAAATAGAGCTTCTTCATAACTACTATGCATGGAGATTGGAACAGTCAGCTCTACATACTTCTTGTAATAGCAGAGATGATGTTTTCTCTCCCTATCCTAAGATCCTCATCAAACTGACGTATCTGAGACTGATGGAACACAAAAAAAATTTGCCACTGTACAAAAGCCATCTTTGTAAAAAAATCTTTGGTGGCTACAGAAAAAAAATAAGGTTCAAATGTGAGCATTTTTTAAAAGCATTTATGAAAGACAAAGTTAAAGAGTCAATCACTAAAATTTCCTTCATCAGTGCAATTGTTGAGAAAGTATGACATACTATAGTGCTATGAAGGTTAAAATAGATGTTATGGTTTTTACACTTTTTACTTATGCAGGAGATTTACATTAATCCAGGAGATTTTTGTTAAGCACATTTAAAGGAAAAGACTTTGAAGCATAACAAAATATAATTTCTTTATTTAGTACATTCATGTTACTGAGACAGGATTTTGTCTTTCTGTAATTGTTAAACATTCACTGTAAATTGCAACTAGGTTTTGAAGAGTCTTCACCTACAAATCCTTGGAAAAGTTTGTAAAAATTGAGTGCTAGCACTCCTTTTCTTGGTTATTTATTTTTATGTAAGAAAAGTTGGAAAGCATTTTTCACATCATGCTTAAGAAAAGTTAGAGAGATGTCACACAGTAGTCACATATAGGCCATGAGATGGAAACACTGGCATTGCAAGACAGACTGCCCTAGAACCATTTCTAACAAGCAAGAGACAAGACTTCTTGTCAATGTTGCAAAGAGCAGCAAACAATATTATCCCATATCTCAGTTTTAGATTTGCCTTCTGGCTCTTCCAAGCAAGTAAAGGAATAAATAGTCGAAAGGATGAAGGAGAAACATGCTGCATTACAGCTAAATGTGCTGCTGAGCAGACCAGCATAGTAAGGGAATGGTGGTTAATCTGAGTGCACAGGGCAGTCCTCAGCCAGTCACCAGAAGCAGCCTGTGAGTATCAGTTAAAATTGTCCTCTTCCATTTTGATTCACCAAGATATGTAATTTGGGGGAGAGGACTACTTTGTTAATTTTGTTGCCGATACATGTAACCTCTAGTGGTTCAAGGATCCCTTTTATTTTTATTATGGTTTTTTTCAGATGCATGCTCTAAATAGATTATGAAAATGTTGTATTACATACAAATTTCCCCACAGTGCAATCCTGAAACAGCCCAAATTCACTGGAGGAATTTAAGTGCATTTGTGTCTCCATTCAATCTAAGCAGGTACAAAAACCTCATTTCCCCATAAATGTGCACATGCTTACAATTCCACATATCATGAAATATTTTGTTGAATAAATCCCAGCTTCTTCACCAGAATTCAGAAGCTGGTGTGATACTGGATTCGGAAAAGAGGAGTTACTGATAAATAATATATTTTGCCTTTTTAAAGGAGTGAGGAATTTGGAAATCAAACCTGATTTCCACAATATGTCATTATTTTTTAAATAAACAGAATTTTATGGCCAATACCTTATGAAAGGATAATGAATTATCTTTAGGGAAGGATCAAAATGACAGCAGTTAATAGTTTTCAGGGAACTTTACGTCATACTGAAACTACAGTGGTGTATTAAATCTGTTGAGTAATTTCTATTCAGTGCTATTATTCACACCTTGGTGTAAACTGTTCATTTTTAATAGCTATAGGCTATATCCTGAATTTTATTACATTTATTATTTGCACTTTTTATTACAGTAGAAAAATAGGCACTGGATACATGTTTTTTCATTCAATGCTCCCTTTAATTCATGTACTGCCTTTTAATGACAAATAGCACAATATACTACGAAATCAATAAGAGTTAAAATTAGAAGTAGATTAGAGCTTAAAAAATTGTTTTAAAGATACTAAACAGATGCATATAATACACTTGGCTTTCCTTAAAAAAGGTAAGGAGCATTTATGGAGTTTTTTGGTAGTAAAGGTACAATAAATTCAATTACATACAATATCTCTTCCTATTTTAATTTTTATGCTATACTAGAATTTAATGTGATTAAACATATTCAACCAGTCATCAGCCAAAATAATTGACCCAGTGACATGAACCAAAAGAGTCACTGGATACTCCGATTTATACCATATACCACTTAACACTAGACACAGGACAACTCATTTCACCTTGAGCAAGAATGACTGTACATGAATTTTTGTTAATAGAGAACTCCAAGTTCAACAAGAGTAAAGTCAGCACTGAGCATGTGGCCCAAGTATCTTTGAGGACCCAAGAAACTTTCTTGTGCATAAAAGCCTATAAGTCTCAATCAACAAAGCCAGCAAGAGCATACCTGTGGTAAAAGTCAGCTATGAAAGATTTCATAGAACTTTATTTTCAAAACAAGTAATTGGATCTGCTCCTACTGCAGACTGACCAAACTACTGAAACAAACACTCATGATAAGTCTTATTATGCAGGAGACGTAAAACTGTATTCAGAATGCTAAGAACTTGTAAAAGTGGAAATTGTTAATGATTTTGCACCAAATAAAAACAATTGCTAACAAACAGTATTAGCTTCATTACAAGACTTGAAGTTCAAAGACTTAATTTTTTTAAATTAGGAATATTCCAATGTGTTTCATGTTTTTATTGCATTTTATTCCACAGGTTCATTCTGTGGAACAGCAAGCAGCATGAAAAACATAGTCTATCTCTGAATGACACATGTAAAAGATAGCACAATCTATTTCTAGGAGTATAAAGAATTTATGTCAACATGGGCCTATTTTTTCATGTAAAATTTCTTCTTTTTAATTAATTACACATTTCAGCTCCCTATTCAAAGTTGGGGACTGACTTACCTCCCCTGGGAGTGACTTACCTCCCCTTTACTGCACAAAAAGACAGCCAATATGATGAGTTAGACTTACTTTCTTATCATTCCCCATGATGAATTGTCAGTAAGCAGCAAAGCTGGGATAGGCTCACAGATTTTATACTTTGATACGAACTGTCACAGGCTATTGAGTTTACAGATCTATAAGAAGGGGGACACTGATGAGTTTTGAAAATGTCTGTTCCATTTCAGTTAGAAATCATTCTTTTGAAAATTTCGAACTTCCATTTTCATTCATGATGAAAACTGGAAACATTAATTTGCACTGGAAGAATCCATTCTTGTTTTAGTCTCACTTGTTTATCACTCCCTACTTCAAATCACAAAATTAAAAATATCAGTACTGCAGTAAGTCTAGTATCCTACTCTTTTCAAATCAGTAATAAAATAGTTTCAATGACATGAATTAAAAGTAAGAGAATCCTTACTCAGAAATTTCATTAGACAGCAAATCATAGATGTGGGATGTAAGTTTTGTTGTAATAATTCAGGGGATTATTTTATCTAATCCTAGAATAATTCTATAGCCTTTCAGCAAGGAAACAAAAAATATGCTTTTTTTAATGATTATGTAATAACAGCCTGAAACATTCCTAGAGTTTGAATCTTCTTATTTGTATGGGAAAACCACAACATAATCTTTCAATGAGAAATAACACTTTCTAGGTCACTGCAATAGCATGAAATCAATACTGTTTGATACCTTGCTATTTTCCAAGACATTGCTTGTCATTCCGCTACATAAAAGATAAATCAAGACAAAAAAGAAATTTTTGAAACACTGAGATCATTCATTTACTGCACTTCAGAGAAAATATGGGCAGCCAGTTTCTACAGCACCCTAGAAAGCAATATAAGAGACCCAAACTTCTAAATGGCATAAATATACCTGCACTGTTTGTCACCATCGCAGTTAAGTAGGATGTCAATGGAGGTTTTCATTTTTGCCTTGTCTTCCTCTGTCCATTTTATAATGCAGTGTAGATAAAGACATTACTCAAAGAAAATAAAATGCTTCCAGCTGTGAGAACCCCAACACAGGAAGGATGTGGAGCTATTGGAATAAATTCAGAGGAAGTCACAAGATGCTCAGAGGGCTGGAGCACATCTCCTATGAAGACAGGCTGAGAAAGCTGGGATTGTTCAGCCTTGAAAAGAGAAGACTTTGGGGTGAATTAATTGTCATCTTCTAGTGCCTGAAGGGAGCCTACAAGAAAGATAGAGAGGGACTTTTTCCTAAGGGTGTGTAGTGACAGGACAAGGGGGAATGGCTTCAAACTGAAAGAGAGTATATTTAGGTTAGACATTAGGAAGAAATTCTTTACACCTAAGCTGGTGAGACACTGCAATGAGTTGCCCAGAGAAGCTGTGGATGCCCAATTCCTGTCAGTGTTCAAGGTCAGGTTGAACGGGGCTTTCTGGTCTGGTAGAAGGTGTTGAAACTAGATAACCTTTAAGGTCCCTTCCAATACCAGAACATTACAGTGGGTCTTGCCACACTGAGAAAAGTTATGCTTATACAGAAATCTTGGATGATTGAAGACTTTGCACTTCAACCTGCTTTGAGGGAGGGTCGCATTTACCATGTATTTAGTAGAGTCCTCCAACAAAGAAGCTCCAGTCCTCATACAGGGCTTCACTTCTAATTGAAGCAATCTTTCCCTGATACTGGCATGGACAAACATTTATTTCCTTATCATAAACAGCATGTATTTGTTTATTTCTTGTATCCATCTGCTGTTCTAGCTAAATTTGGATTTATAATCCATTCCCTATCTTCAGGGTAGGGATTTGCTTTTGAATTTTTGAAAAGCTCTTCTTTTTAGCACATAACAGTAGGGATGCATTTGCAGACATGACCATGTAAAATACCAATTGTGGGCAAATAATGAACATTCTGCTTCAGAAGAAGAAAAAGCTGATATTTAGAATGTAAAAAATACTGAGAAAATAGTAGCATGAGAGACTAAGAGAACAAAAATGAAGACTAGATATCTTCTTCTCTAGAATTCACTGTTAGAATTTACCCCAAATCAAACAATATTTACTAGAAACTGGCAAATTAGATCCAACCTTTGACCTACTTCTCCATGAGTTTCAACAGCTTTCTAGAAGTACAGCAAAAATTAAGAGCCGGTAAGCTCTAAAGCTCTAAGTTCCCTATAAAATACATCTAATAAAACTCATTTTGCAGGAGTAGAAGATTGGAAAGATCCAATATTCATTACTCAAATGAGCCTTCCTTCATAGCAGCTGAAAGATGCAAGCCTATAAAGGGGGTATGCTTTTCATTTCTTTAAACTACCTAAAAACAACTTTTTTCCTATTTTGGTGGAGGAGAGTAAGGATCAGACCTTATTCACTTTAGCAAATACTTTTTGGACATTGTTAGACTAATTTTAGAAGACTTGCCTTCTAGTAATATAATAGACAGGGTGTCTGTGTGAAAACCCTAATTATATTTCTTAAAATTATTTTATTTTCATTTAAAAACCTGAAAGTTAAAAGTAGAAATAACCCAAGGGACAGCAGTACTTATCAGGATACAGCCCACATAGGTCTTTTTTAAAAGAACATTAAAATCACTATATTATTTTTTAAATCCCAATAGATCTTTCTTACAGTAAATGCAATTAAAATAAATCCCTTGACGTAGTGTCTGCTTCTTAATACCCACTGCCTCCTAGTATATCTTAACTGAGCACACACCACATATGAACAGGGAATGAACAGTCAATCTGCCCTAAGGAACAGTAGTGATATCTAACAAAAATTGATGCAAAAGAGATCTCATTGTTGTCATTCACAGTTGTCAGACTCAAAGTAGGAGAAAAAAAAGTCATAAACCTAAGGAGTCTCATATCCTGAATTCACTGTTGGGGAACAAACACTTTGCAGCTTTGGTTATTTTAATGAACACATCACTTTAAACTATGCCTTTCCCATCTGTTCTGCTTTCTAATTACATATGCAAAAAGAAGCTCATTCACAACTGCATCCTAATGGAATCTTAAACAAAACTTGGACGAGATTTAAATATTCTGTGCACATAATCTGTATTCAAGGCATCAAGCAGCTTCTTCTCCATGAGGTGTTCTTGTTTTCTGGGCGGAAACTTGAGGCAAGCCAACGGATCGCTGGACCCTGCCACACAAATCCCTTGCATACAAAATAACCACAGTGGCACACAAAAGATGAGGTAGAGAGTAGAGAGATGTCACTTTCCTCACATCACCTTTGCAAGTATCATGACACAAATCTCTCCTTGTATGTTTATGCATTGCAGCACTGGGGTTTTCCTGACAACTCAGGTCATATCCCTGGAAAGAACTAGCAAGTGTATAGTTAATGCATAGCAGATACTACCTCGGCAGTGTCTCTGCTGAGTAATCGAGCCCTGATTAGCAGATTCTTATCGAGATTTTAATGATGGTCAGATCACAAATAGCAAAGTTTTACTGACTGTGACTGAATAGCATTCAATACAAAATACATCACTTTAAATATACAGATATGAGCTCATTACAACACTTCCTTGTAGCTGCTGTGATACTTCTTTAGTAGAGATGCCAGAGAAAAAGGAATTAAGGTATTCCAGCACCTGATTGATACCAGCAATGAGACGCCTACACATTTTAGTCACCTAAGTCATCCTGTTCCCATTAGTTGAGCCCACAAATTGTTGGAAGGCAAAGCTGAATTACTGAAAGTTATACCACGGTGTTCTAGCCTATCTTGATTAATTTTTTTCCCTCAAATGATTGCACATGAAAAATGATTAAATCGTATAATTCAGGTTTACATATCTTGTTCTATGTCAAGTCTTCAGCTGTAAAAGACAAAAGCTGAGCCTCTAGTCTTACAGGGACTTGCTGTGTGGCATCCTGTAGGGAACACAGTTTCTGCCACTGTGTTTCAGTACATACCAGTGTTCTAGTGATGTGCAAAAAACTCTCTCGTTTTTCTATGTTTTTCAACTGCAAATCTCCTGGTCTGTGTCTCCCACAAGAAAATCTCCCTTGAAATGCCATGCTCCTGGCATACTCCCTCCAGCTCTTTCAGGCATTTAAAGAGTCTCAGCCCAGCAAGCAAAAAAAAAAAAAAAATTACCCGGCTCCTGACATTAAATACAGTGAAGTCCAGCTCCCTTAATGATTGCCAACAGTCAACCTCTGCTGGCTGCTACTCATGATTGCAACACCCACTTGGGCTCAGCTCCTGGACTGCTACAGAATCTGAAAACTGCACACTTTTCCTCTGTTACTGTTTTTACATTTCTACCAGTTTGTTGTTCTTACTGATGTTTGTGTGGTTTGGGGTTTTTAGTTTGCTTGGTTTTTTATAAGGTTGTTCTTTTGAGATTGGCAAGAAAGAATCCATTCAGGAATATATTCAGGTTGAAGACTCTTCCCCAGTGTTTCCTATCCAGGCTAAACCTGCTTTTCCTCTACATACTTTTCCATCTGCTCATAATTTCAAACCTGAATTCCCATTTTACAGGAATTTATGAGAAGCTGGTCTCAACCCAAATGGTGGTGAATTCTCAAAACTCAAAATTGTTAATAAAGCAGTCTGAAATGTTCCTCTCTTCTTGAGTGGTAAAATCACTGTGCATTTTGGTAATTTTCCACAAAAAAATTGTAAACGAAGCTAATGAATTTTCGTACAGAGGTTCTCATCCATGGAACAAAATTACTGAAAGTAAAAAAATAAATCAGCCATTGCAACTGAAATTTTCTGAATAGCCAAAAAGAGTTCTCTGAATCTTTTCCATATGCAAATTGCCAAGAAAATGAACAGTTAGAGGGAGATATACTATCCTCTTATTTGTGTCAATGTGGTATTGACCCAGTCCTGAGAAAAGGACAATGCTCTTTCCTGTCTGCCTCATTGATTAGCCACTGCTTCCAAATGCTTCTGTAAATCAGACCTTGCTCAAGATATCACAGGAGCTCTGATATCACCAGGGCCACACGTGAATACAAGCTACTGGTACTGCTCAGTCTGTCCCAGTAAACGTGCTTAATTCTACTGGTTTTCCTTCAGCAAGCAGGAGCACAGAATTGTGAAATATTGAGAGATGACTTTTTAAATCTAATGTACAGCTGATTCAAGGGGTTTGTGGCATTTTCTGTTTTAGCAAAGCTAAAAGAAAATTTTTTTTCATTAATGCATCTATTGCAAGCAGTACCGAGATCCTTATCCTTTCTCTCCATTAAGAAAATATATTCCATTTTTAAAAATTACTCTGTACTATATCCATTTTAGTGATGAAAGCTCATATCACGGCTTTTATTTTGCTAGTAGCAAAACATTTATTGATATCATATGCAGAGTTGCAACAACATGGGAGGAACAATTTTATTCTCTATTTTAATTTGCAAAATAATATGTTCATTTCAAGATAGGACTATACTACAGTAGAATTCAGCTTTTTAGGGCAGCAATTTGCCTAAGGTCTATGGTAAACTACTAATAAATAATGATGATTCCCGAACGAATTTATACTCCTTTGAGCCAAAACATAGCACTGTATACAAAAATCATTATAATCATGTGAGACTATATGAGGGGAAAAAGAAAAAAGCCAGCAGAAGTTATAACACTAATAAAAGTATCAGTGCTCTTACCAGTGGCATCAAATGTTAATTTACCCTCATGGGATTAACTAATCTGATACATTTTAGACACCAATCAGGGTAAGAAATTCTGCTAGGATTTTTATTCAATATAAATTAATGAGAACTCAAAGTTCATTCAGCAGAGCATTTCAAAAATTACACTATAATAAATTAAAAGCCCCAAATTCACACTCCAACCCTTCTTTTTAAAATTTTAACTCACAGAAGGGACAAGAATATGGAAATGTTAGCTTTAGAGTAGGAAGGTTCAACATATAGAGTCTGGGGAAGGATTCAAAGCAGGATTTAACTTCAGGTATCCTGAATCACCTTCACTTCTCCCCCTGCCTCCATTAGCCCTCTAACACTCTTAGGACGGCATGGCTCCGTAGGCTGAAATTAATCTCTCTGCAGCTTCCACACTCTTCATTTAAGCTCTTGAGGCTACAGATTGAAATACTTGATCTGAATGCATTTTTTTCAACATTGTCAGTCAGGATTCAACACTGCTGAGAAGAAAAAAGAATTTTGCATGTCTAGACTAACTCATTATATCCACTCCCCCAACCAAAGGAAAAAAAAAAAACCACACCACCTCAAACAGCTAGACTGCAGATTGGACCTAAGTAATTTCTGTTGGTACAGAGCAGCACTTGGCAGATGAGGAAACAGCCACAGCTACACAAGGAGTATTCAAGACAGAAATCATCTGACTTGGCAGAAGCAATGCCCAGGCAAGAAAATACCTAAGTGAGGATAAAAATAGCTTTAGTTTGTGTGTGTGTAAGCTGCTGTAACACATGATTTGCCTCACACAGACAACTGTGAAAATAAACAGTATTCTGAAACTTTATGAGAAATACTGTATGGCTAAAGCTAATAATTTCTCCTACTTCACCATAAATGTGCAACCCCGGGTTCTATCCTCATAGAGCTTGCTGCTCTGACCTTACAGGACTTATATCATTCTCTTCTTGAATAAAGCTCATGGTTTTTCCTGCATGCTGAAACAAGCAAATCTTACTAGCAGTCTTCAAGGAAATTTCTGTCTGCTGAGCCTAGACAAGGAAACAGTACTGCAGCTCAAGATAAATTGTCCAGGAACATCCATGCAACTGTATGACAGCTTTTCCATGCTCTCCTGATTCACTTCTATATTGAAGAAAGCCACTTATCACAGACAGTTGGTGTTACTCTGCTTTCAGCTACGGATACAATTCCTACTGAAGACAGAGGGACTTTCCTTATGGCAGAAGCCCAGGAAATAAGTATGCAGCAAGAGCTTATAAAGCACTAAAGTAGCTAAATCACTACTTCTGTAAAAATTGAATCCTATGATTATTGTGCCATAAAAATGTTTTAAACAGGCAAAACCACATAGCTTAAGAAGGGAAAGTAAGATATGATAATTGTTTCTATTATGGTTAGAATATAGGTTTAAATACAGGTTTTTGGAAAGAATGAAAGAGAAAAAAATATATGCTGTTAATTGTGGGTTTAAAAGCATCTTATCCCATAATTTAGCTTCTGATTTGGCAATGTTAATTAAGCATCAAAAAATCAGAGTCACTTAAAACATCTAGCTAATGCTTATGAAGCCATTGAAAGTTTTTTTCTTTTTTCTTTTTTATTACTACAATGAATTTCTTTTTCCTTATTAGTAGAAGCAAAGTATCATTTGGAGGAAGAAAGTTTTATTTGCTGTGGATTTTACAAAGCAAATTTGCCACAAATGTTAGTCCAGTAAAAACATTTATGTCCATAACTATATTAATTTTATATATCAAAATGTATAATATATCACTAATTATTCCTGACACACTCCAGAAAACTGAGCTGACTGCATCCTACTGTATTGCCCTTCCAGCAGGTGTCAGATATTAGAACTTCGCATGAAATTAAGGTATCCAATCTGGAGACGTTCTGAATTTGTTCAAAGAATATGGCACCCACTTTCTGATCCTAATTTTGTGGATTGTAATACATTCCTGCCACAATGTCACCTCTCACTGGCTTCCCTTGGATCCTGACATACAACATCTCAATGACAGGCACAGCTCTACTTTCCCAGGCTGCGTGCATCACTTCAAAAATATTTCTTTGCTGGTTTTCTCCTCCTGATGCCTCTTGTTTTTGCAGCTTTTGTTTTCTAACCCCAGACACCACTTTCCCATTCAACTGGGGCTTGTAATTTTCCTGTGCTACTCTAAATTCAGTGGAGGACCAAAAAATTAGGGAGCTGGAGCACTCATCCTGTGAGGAGAGACTGAATGACCAGGCCTTGTTCAACCTTGAAAAGAGATGGGATGAGGTAATATTGTATGATCTGACTGTCTTGCACAGGCTAATGTATTTCACATTATTAAGATCATAAAATAAGGGCCTTACCCCCTCAAAGCTTTCCTACTCTCCTTAAATAAGAACATCCAATCTACAGGGGCTCAAATCTTTCCTGAAATTCTGTTGCTAAATTTGCCAAGTCAGGTAATATTTCTGCTCTAGAAAACAACTCAATAATAAATCCTCCCGATTTTGCACACTTGCTTTTTTATTTTGCCTTTAAAAAAAAACCTGCTCTGTATTGCATGATCAGCACTAGCAACTATTTTCTGCATCAGGACAATAAATCAACTTTCCATATGACATTGACCTCTACTTATTCATTATATCACTTGATATTATATTTCTTAAGAATTCTTGCTATTGGGAAATCTTACTGCCATGGAAGTGGATTTCTTCAATTTTCATATTTTCCTACCCGATATCTCATGGTCAACGATCTCCACTTTTTTTCTGAATAAGTATTTTTGAGAAGTAGTACGGTTGCCCGACAAAACCCCCAAAAATACACAAAAAACCAACATGAGCCCCTGGAGACGAGAAACATACAGTGAATTTCTTGAATTAATTCTGGAAGAAAAAGTAGAAATGGGCACAAGAAGAACAGAAAATTAGATATTAACTTTCAAACTCTTGTCTTGTAAAGGAAGTTATGGATTAATGCCATGGATTTGAAGAAGAAAAATTTTACTATATTAAAAGCAAAGTTTATCACAAAACATTTACCAATAGTTTCACAAAGGAGTCAGTGAAATGGGACTAGGAAAAAAGTCATCTTCCCTCAACAGTCTTTTGCTTGCATCAGTGCAAAAATACTAGTCACAAAAATAAGAGCTGGTTCAGCTTGCCCTATAACAGATGCAATGCCATCATGCTATCTTTATCAATATTTTGCTACAAGGTCTAAAATTCCTAATATTGTGCTCACAGCTCATTGCAGTGAGTAGTGTCAGCATCTGCACAATGACCTTAGAAGAGACATGAGTGCATCTTGTGGAACCAGACAATGAGATCAGCAACGTGCAAGATCACGGGTTTACACACTCACTTAAAAATCTGAAAGACAAGATAACTGGGATTTAATTGTCTTCATTAAAGATCAGGAAAAGAAAAATCATACTCGATTCTTAATCAGCAAAACAATGTGGGGAAGTATTCTGGACACAACATTCATCAGGGCTTAAAGTTTCTACCCATCTTTATTTACAGACTCAAAATTCCCAGTTACATCTCTCCCAGCACAATGCATCTTTGGATCACAGCCAACATTTTAACATTCCTAGATCTTATCATAAAAGTCCTTGAATCCACAGTTATTTAAATAGTTTTAGTTGACACTGATTTTCTCCTGCTTTGAACAATTTTGCCTGACAAATTCATGTTTAAGGCTAGCATTGCCAAGCACCATGGAAAATGATCTAAAACAGTAGCTTGTGTCATGTTAACATCCCTGGAGCTACACTCATCTGCTAAAGGATTACATGCAAATCAGAACATATTGTGTTACACTCTATCATGCCAGATCTGCAGTGACAAGTTTCTTCAACACTAAAGCTGAGTTTCTGAAATGACAAGCCTCAGGAATCAAGCAACTGCAAAATCTCCATGTACATTCCAGAATTCCAAAATCACAGCAATTTTTATTGCACATTTTTCAATCAGGCTGATGATCACTGCACACTGCCACAAACCTAACAATGCCTCTGCCATCAGCTTTTTAATGTCTTAAAACCTTTTAAAAGTTTTCTTGGTGATCTCTCTCTTTATATGTGATGTCACTTTCCATTAGCTATGAATAACTGTTGATGGAATTTGAGGTCACGGAAATGGGTGTGATACAGAAGGTACCAGTATTGCAATAGGTTAAACATGTCCTTTTTGGTGAAGTTAAATTACCACACAACATAAAATGCAAACAAGCTCCTAAAATCTTCTCAACCTATGAAAGAATCCTTTCCATGGGAAGAATCCTTTCCTTTATGAGAAAGCTGAAGTCCTTGAGCTCCTTATCTAGAGAAGGGAATTTGTTTTTTGTATCTACAAACGGCAAGTATCTTTATACCCCCTCTCACATATCCAAACTTTATTGTGCTATTAAAGAGAATTTCTGGGCACTTACAGGGATTTTAATTGACTGTGCCAAATCACCAACAGAGACAAAAAAAATTCATGAAAAAAATCCTTCTTTTTATAGAAGGATAATTGTTATAAAAGGTTAGCTTTATCATTTGGAGTTTACCTCTTTTATTTGGCATGAGCTCTTCCTTCAAAGGAATTCTTAGATAAATTGGTGAACTTCTTTATATAGCTTTATCTATCTATCTGGCAAAGGAGAGTTTGATGCTCAGATGCTCAACTCTGTATTGTAGAATTACATTATATACTTCCAAGCAAACATAGTTAAGAAGAACAATATAATCCCTCTGGAAATAAAAAGAAATCAAATGCAGACATGGTACATTAGCTTAATAAAATCCAGGAAAGACATTTACGAACTCTCTGGCCTGAGGGTCCTTTTAGGAACAAACACAAATGATCCTGTTTTTTACATAATCTTCCTTCACTAGCACTATCTGCAGTGCAACATATCCCTTCAATTTGAACCAGATAGGGCTATGACAACTACACTTTAAAGTGTGTCCTAATTTTTCAAGAGGAGTTTTCTGAATTAGTTCTGTAGCCGCTGCATATCAATGAAGTTTTGTTTGAACGGATCTGAATTCATGTTATTCCTACCTTATGTTTTCCATATAAACTATAAGGAAAAAAGACTGACACTCTCTCCATTAAATATTAAAAACACAAAGGGATTTCTAGACTTGCCTGGAAAATTAACAACATTTAGGGGCTCGGTTTTCCAATATACATTTACAAATCTATCTTTTCTCCTCTTTCCAATTTCATGGAATCTTCTATAGTTTAGCTCATTGCTATTCAATTTGCCAAAATACCTACAAGTTTTTACATCTTTAAAATCTTTAGTTTTCCTTTGTGGGGAGTAGGAAGGGGGAGCATATTTTAAATATAATTTGTCAGAAAGCTGCAAATACTCATTATTTAAAACTCTGTCAATACTTACTAATTCTACTGCTATTGATCAATATCAAAACTAAATCTAGGCCTAATTTTTTTAAATTAAGTCTTTTATAGACCCCACATTCAATCTATTTAAAAATATTTTCTTTGGCTGGTGCTGCTGATAGTTTAAAATCACCCGTAAAAGCAGCCCCTATTATATTTCCAGTATTAACATTATATTTTAAATTATGCTATCAGCATCTTTTGGGACAGTATTATGGGCTTTGCCGATTTCTGTATCATAAGATGGAATTAGCATTTGTCTATTACAAAAGGAGAAAGCAGAATACTTAATAGTACCACCTCTGCTCGGCAAAGACTTTCTGCAAAAAACTAACAATGAGCTTCCAGTGTCACGAAAAAATAATGCCTATATTTAATCGAAAATTTTGGAAGTAAACCAGTCAATTTTTACTTGTTATAGATAATAAAGTACATAATTAAATTACTTTCTGTAATACATTCTAGCATCTTGACAGAAAGCTGAAATCTCACAGTGCCTTTTATTACTCTGATCAGTAGCATCCTGTTCCTTAGCTATCATATTTAGACCTCTTTAAAGTTCTTAGGGCAAATTTGCAAGATAAAAGCCATGATTACAGCCTTCAATTTACTTGCTTGTAATGTAATATATGGTAAGTTTCTGAAATAATTGTAAGCTTTATAGCTAAGCTTTCAGCTGTGTTTCATGAGGCACGTTAGACTATGGAGACAACCTATTTTTGCTGTTATGCACCAGCTAAAAAATGTGGTAACCTTCTTAACAAGGAATAGAAAAGCCTACCATTGACAAAGGCCTTAAAACGAGAAAGCTTCTCTTTTCAGGGAACAGAAGATGGAGAGAGAAGGGAATAGCTCTTTTCAGGTGACTAGAAATGATATGGCTTAATGATTCTGATAACCCAATGCTCTTGGCAAACCAAAGCCTTATTTTATGTAGTTTTCTTATCTCTGCTAACTTAGGAATTTGTTTGTACTTTTTAGTTCATAATCCCAACTCTTCTTTTTCAATAAACTCTGGACTTGTGCCAATAGGTTAAATCAATTTATTTTGAGGTGTCTCCTGTCTTTTTTCTTATTTGCTATCAACTTCCCCTGTTCTTTTAAAGTTCCTTGCCTTTGTAGATGAGTCTGAGAGGCTGAAAGTGTTGCAATCATCCATAAAATTGGATAAGGCTGTAGATTTCCCAGCAAACCCTGTCATTGTGACTCCAGCCTCATGGAGGGACTAACTGTAAAGGAACAAGATAAGAGCACAGGAATTGTCATATCACACCTAGTGAGCTGGTAAACTAGCAGCTCTTTCTCAAAGGGTGCCCATTACCACCTATCTAAAAGCAAGGTGATCCAGCCTCTGCTTCAACTGCAGGAAAAATATTCCCCTTGAATGGCTCAATACAGTTCCTTAATTAAAGTCTAGTGGAAACCTGAGAACTGAAATGTTTAAAAATACTTTTTTCCAACTGCTACCCAGTTTCTGGTGTCTTTGCTTTGATCCCCAGCTATAAGACTCCTTTCCACATGACTTTGGACATGGCTTACCAAACAGCCATTGCTGGTCAATATCTTGGTTGCTGCCTTAGCTGAATTCCACATTATTTGCTGTTTCAAGAGAAGGAAAAAGCTAAAGCATCATTACCACTGTGCTTAACATAATATATTCAGTGCATAATATGCAGAATTTGGTTTTGCCTAGAAACTAGAAGTTTATTAAAGCAACTTTTGGAGGTTGCTCACAATAATTAGGCTTGTAGTAAATAGCTCCTCTGGTTTTTCTCAAAACCTGTTATTTTTTAAACTTAGCATTCAACTTTTTCTTCTTGATAGCTGAGAACCATTTTAGCCTAGCTTAGATACTAATAAAAGAAAGAACATACCCCCTGTTACAATCCGGTTTAAACCCAGAAAAGCAAAGCAAGCTAAGTCTCTGCATAAACTGGAAAGAACTTAGAAGGTTCAAAATATTCCCAGAAACGAGATTAAAACCAAACGAGGCTAGATGTTGATGCCAAAAAATTGATGTATTTTATTTAATAGTAAAAGAGGCAAAGAGAAGGGAAGAGAAAAGAAAGAAATGGAAAAAAGTGTGTATGGGGGGTGGGGGGACAGGGAGAGGTGACAGGGGTTAGGTGGAAGCATATCACCCATCCGAGGGTCCCAACAAGGTCTCGTTGCTCCCCTCCATCTGGTCTGCTGGTGGTGAGGGTCTCCTGTCGCCACCGTGGCCACGCTGCCGCTCGCCACCACACCACGCACCAGAGAGTGCAGAATCCCGTGGATTAATGTACGCTGTGGGCCAGGTGGGAATGGCCACGTGCCTCCTCTTGCAGGGGCTGGCTTGACACACTGTCCCTTGCAACACTGAGGCTCTGTTGCCTCATCTCTGGTGCAGGGTCTGGGGACCCCTTTGGGGGGCCCCTGTGATGGGCCATGTCACCCCTTCTGCTGTGGATGAGCTTCCCCCCCTGGGTGAGGGTCCCTCAGCTGGGCTCCTCTGCACAGGGGAGGATGGGCGGTCACTGCGCCTCTCACCAGAGGCGTTTCCAGCACGCACCCAAAGCCTCTCCTCCCTCCCCCCTTTGGTGCAGGGGGTCTGTGCCAGCCTGGCAGCTGATTGCCCTGGGGCTGTGGTCTCCACCTTGGAGGTGTTAAGCCTGTGCTTTGTGAATGTCCCCAGCCCTGAGTTGTTACTTTATCTTATCTTCATCAGCGAGCAGTGTCAGGCCTCAGTCAGGGCCTCATTCTGGGTTCCGTAGTCTTCTCTGCAGCTTTTGTAACACAGTTTTAAAAGTCCTTCAAGAAAATGTTTAAGTCATAAACTATAATATTTCAGTCTCTGACACCCTCCCCCTCCCTGCCCCCCCAAAAAAAAATCCCACCTGGAAACTGGCATGTATAAGAAACAATCACCTCTATGTATTCACAATGTGTTATGGGGCATGTTGCTGACCAGTTGCTAAAGTCAGCAAATCAAAAAGCCAGCACTGGCTTTTGTTGAAGATTTTATTCTCCACCATAGAAAAGAGACAACTTCTTGATACTGAAGAAAGCAAAGCAGTTCAAGTACCATCTCCCGCTGTACATATTAAATATTTTGGCTTCTTTATTGAAAGAAACATCTAGTTTCTATATGTGTTCTACATTTGGCAGAATGTCAGCTAAAGTCATCTCAGTACAGCACTATGCAATACTCAAGATTTCCATTTCAGCAAAAGCACACTGCCCTGTTTCACTAAGCACTAATCCTGTTTACTTACCTTTTACAACATTAGTCAGTGTCACCTGACTATTCCCTCAAAACTGAGTCATCTTCATATCATCCAGTCTGTACTAGCAAAAACAAGGAAGACAGGGATACCTATAAGATAACTTATTCTTGATCTATAAATATTATCTAATTATAGACATGATCAAGTGCCTATTTTTAAATACCAGAGGACCCTTTGATCCTTACAAAAATCAAATAATTTCTGACAACTTTCTTAACCAAAGCAAAATTAGCTCA
>NW_008238330.1:3891953-3930667 GCF_000691975.1 Corvus brachyrhynchos | reverse complement strand
GGAATGCTAAATTCGATGGTAGTTAATACTGAAAAGCAAAGACATCTAAAACACAACTTTTCAAAAAGCAGATTTCAAGCAAGCTAGCTTTTAATTCTTTTTTTCCATTGCTTATCACATTATACAGCCTCATGATTCACAGTAGAGACTATTTATCTAACATTGAGTGACTTGGAAAATTGGCCATTCAAATAAATTTTGTCATAAAGAATTCAAGTCTGTCCTAAAAGAAATAAAAATCTGTCCTAGAAGCAGTCAGAAAAGTATAGGGTTCTGAAAAAAAATTTGTTCATTGTTGATATTCATTTGTTTCTTAGCCGGCTGACAAACTCCCAAAGATGTTCAATATAGAACAATATTTTCCTACGTGAACTATATATCAGAGCCAAAAAAATGGATCATTCCAGAAGACCAAAACCAGTGCAGATAGGAGGAGGAAAGGGATAAATCGCTATTAACATTTTTTCTGAACGTTGTTTTGTCCTTAGCTGAACTCCAGCACAACAAATCTTCATGCAGAGAACAACACAGAAAGTATAACTTCTTTATTTTATCTATATCTATCTATATCATCTATCTGTGTCAGCATAACTAAACTGTTGCTTCTTAATTACACCAACAGTTTATCACCCTGCAGAGTTATAGTCACCTGACAAGCACAAAATCAGCTAGGTTGGAGAAGATCTTTGAGACCATCAAGTCCAACCTATGACCTAACACCACCTTGTCAACTAGATCATGGCACTGAGTGCCACATCCAGTCTTAAACACCACCGGGGTAGTGACTCCACCACCTCCTTGGGAGGCCCATCCCAATGTCCAATTATCCTTTTTGTGAACAAGTACTTCCTAACGTCCAGCCTAAAACTGCGCCCTGTTATCCTCTCGCTGGTTTCCTGGGAGAGGAGGCTGATCTCCACCTGGCTACAACCTCCTTTCAGATAGTTGTAGAGAGTGATAAGGTCTCCCCTGAGCCTCCTCCAGGCTCAGAAGGCCATTTGCCCCGAGGACAATGTCTCTTATTGTTGGAAACTGAGGCAAAGAAGGTATTAAGTACCTCAGCCTTTTCTTTATCCCTTTTAAATATTTTCCCCATGTCCAATAAAGAATTGAGGTTTTCCTTGCCTCTCCTTTTACTATCAATGTATTTATAAAAACATTTTTTATTTTCCTTTATAGAAGTGGTCAGGTTAAGTTCTAATTGAGCTTTCACTTCTCTAATTTTCATTCTGCATGACTTAACAACATCCTTAAACATTTCCTGAGTTGCCTGCCCCTTTTTCTAAAGGGGAAAGGCCCTCTTTTTTTTCCCTGAATTTCTGCAAAACTCACTGCCCATCCAGGCCAGTCATCTTCCCCGTTGGTTCGTCTTCTGGCACATAGAGACAGTCTGCTCCTGTACCATCAAGATTTCTTTCTTGAAGTATGTCCATCCTTCCTGGACCCCTTTGTTTTCAAGGGCTGTTTCCCAAGGTACTCTCCAAATCAGTCTCTTGAATAAGCCAAAGTCTGCCCTTTGGAAGTCCAGTGTAGAAGTTTTTTGATGCCCCTTCCTGTTTCACCAAATATTGAGAAATTTATTATATCACGGTCACTGTACCCCAGATGGCCTCTGACCACCACATCTCCCACCACTCCTTCTTTGTTTGTAAACAAGAGGTCTAGTGGAGCTGTCTCAAATCTCAGCTACAGTCATAACCTAATAAAGAAAAATTATTCTCTCTCACTCAAAGCAAATATTTTCTCCTGCTCAAAAAGCCCTGAGGGAGATCTATACAACACATCTGAACTGCCATTCATCCCTTCCCTTTCCACCTTTACTTCACTGTGCAAGGCCTCTGTAAAGCTGAAGCTTTCTAAAGAAAATGATCTTACTCCGTACATGTTGACATACTTATTTTCTTCAAATGAAGGTCATTTTTATCAATGTTAAAGTGAGTCCTACACACAAAAAGAGTTAAAAATTAGTTTCATCTAAGTGAGAGGAAACAAAGAGAAACCAACAGCACATCTATGACATGAGACTGGATGCTAAGTCAGACTCTTCCAGATCCAGAGATATTTTTTGTGACTTATGTAGTAACTTACATACAGAAAAATAAGTATTAATGTTCTGTCTCTTACTGTGTAGCTCAGATTTTCCTGTGAATAATCTTATTGTGAAAGCTGAAACATGAATAATAGCTGCACTCTCCCATCCTGCAACGAATAGCTTCATTTTATCACATTATTTCTCTACTCTCTTTCAGCATATAACTGTAGTGGGAGATTTTAATGGTAGCCAAATAACTCCCATTTCTACCAGCATTTATGCTTGTTTATGACTTATTTGGGAAAGGCAATGCTTTGGCTCAAATGCTCAAAGCAACAATCTATCAGTTGCACTACACCCATCTGTGTAAGGAAAACCTGTGCTTTGTGTGCAGGAGAGGGTGAAACACTCATAGCATCTGGCAAGAGGCACTGACCTTGGGAAAAGCTGACAGTGCATCTTCTGTGCACTCACTACGCATCTCTGCCTTAATTCCAGAGCTCTGTACTTACACAGCCCTGTATATAAGTCTGAAGTGTCTGTAGATAAAACCAAGTCTAGGATATCTAAACTCTCAGTCTCCGCTGCTCCTAAGTATACCAGACCTGTCAAAAGAGGTTGGCCAAGTTTTCCTGTATTGAGTTTTTGGATTTTTTTTTAATCCTGCATGTTCCCACTGTTCCATGCAAACAAAGTAGCCCCAGTGTCTGAGGAATATGAAGTTTTCCAACATGCTTGTTCAGTGTGTCTACTCTGGTGCAGACAAGTTCCTTTAGAGGCATTGGTTTCAAGAGGCACCTAGCTGAACTCTAACATGTATTACCGTGCATTTTTCAGACAAATCTTGCCATTTTTATTAAGTCTACAATTTAATTATAGTGTCCCAGTTTTTTAAATAGAATCATAGAATAGTTTGGGTTGGAAGGGTTTAAAGACCATAGAGTTCCCTAGCTTCCTGTCGTGTGCAGGGCCACCTTTCACTGCTCAGTGCTCCGTCCAGCCTGGCCTTACACACTTCCAGGGAGGGGGCATTTTCTACTTCTCTGGGCAACCAGTTCCACTCCCTCACCACCTTCACTGTAAAGAATTTTTCCTTAATATGCAATATAAACATACTTTCAGTTTAGAGACATTTCCCATTTGTTCTGTCATTACATGCTTCTGTAAAAATACCTTTCTTGTAGGCTCCCTTCATGTACTGGAAGGTTGCTATAAGGTCTCCCTAAAACCTCTTTTCCAGGTTTAATTTCCAGCTAGGCTTAAACCATGGCAGTATTCTGAGCAGAGCCGGTGAGCTAATCAGGTCTGCATTTTCAAGATGAAGCCAGTAAGAACACCGAAAGAGATTTCTTAACTATTTACAGGTTAATGTCCCAAAGCTGTTTGAGAAACTGTCAAATCAAACTCTGGTGTCTCAAAGTAGTTGAAAGCACAGAATTTGGCTACTCTGGGGATAAACAGCCAGAGCTGCACTGGTACCCTAAGGATATGGGAAAAGTATATCTGTGATATACGGATCCAGTGTGGCTCTCTGTGAGGCTGCCTCCTCTCTGCCTCCAGCACAACCACCTTCCCGCCAAATCCAGCTGCCTGTTACCAGGAACAATTAATGAACTAAGCTGAGTTTTGTCTGAAAAAAGCCAGCTGCTCTGTAAAGCCTGGGTGATCTGCTGTGCCCATCCCTGTTGCCCGAGAAAGCTGCCCCTTTGCCTTATGTCCCTGGCTGGGCTTGGAACTGCTGCCTCTGCAAATGATTGTGAGAAAAAAATTACTAAATATCTTTTTTTTTCCTCCTCTCCATCTCCGTGTAAAAAATAAGCCAATTAGGTATTCTGAACACTTTAATTAACAAATTAGTTATGAACTGGAAAAAATGGTCATGCTTTCTGTATTCATCAGGCTAGGGTAAATTAACATAAGCTAATGATGCTTTTTTTAATGCAATTACTCGAGCTTCACTCTCTACAGACTTTATTTCTTGGATTGTGTTTTGAATGAAAAGGGTAATGTCTTTCCTTTCTAAAGTTACTTTTTCAATGCATGAGTATGTCTTGGCACTTTTCTTTCATTTTTTTGATGCTTCTTTTTCCCACACCTCCACAAATTCACTATCCTCTTGTAATGAATGTTTGAATGTTTTTTCAGAGGAATGAGCTAGTGCAAACATTTTCATTTGTCTTTTTAAGAACTCCTTCTACAAATAATAAATATTTATGAAAAAATATTTCATTAGGGCCAGATCATTAAAGCACAGAAAACAACTTCTAAGGTCAACCAAGTGACGTTCACAGTTGCCTTCTAAAGGGAGATACAAATGTTTATGGAGCTGAAGTGGGTTGTGGGTTACATTACAAATCAAAGTGGGGTGCTTAACTACTTATTTTGAAGGTGAAGAATATGAAAACCTGATTATATGGTAGGATGTGAGGCAGATAAAGACAGAGAAAACTTTTTGATGCAAACAAAGAGCTGAACCCAAATTCTTTATGGATTTTAAAAGAAAAACAAAAACAAGAAACAAAACCAAAATAAACCCTGAGATTGAAGTTAGCGTGAGACAAAAATTTTATTTTGAGTAATACCACAAGGACACGTTACTAATAAAATGAAAGTGTTTTAATTTACTATCACAGGTAAAGGACCTCCTAAAAGAGCCATTTCTTCATATTAATAAAAAATTTTTTAAAACCCAAATAAAAACAAACCCAAAAAATCCTCAAACAACACAGAGTACTCCCCTAAACAAACCATCAGTTGCTTGTTCTCTCTCTAAAGCATTCCAGCAATACTGTTTACACTGTGTGCAACACGAATAATACTATGTCACACACAAACACATTTCTGGGGTATATAAATAAATGAATCAGTAGAGGCCATTTCTTTTTCCACCATAAGTAATTGTCTATATTTTTAAATGGATAAGTAATTATTTAATAAATAAGGACTCTAAATTTGTCCTGACTTCTGACAACCTAGTTTGATCTACACTGTTCATGAGACGGTTTTAGCAAACCTACTGTAGTGGGCTGTAGGACGTGTAGTTATCTAAAGCACATATTTACAGAAAGAGAACTGCTGTTTATTTACTTTTTAAAATGCAACCATGTTTTAGTGATTTACTCTCTCTTACAGACATACAAAAGCTAAGTGGATGGTACTATTCTCTCAGGATTGTAACTCTTTTATGCTACTCTGTTCATTACTTTCAGGATCCTTCCTACTTATTAAAGACAACATACCATAACCTGGATAGTGAGCTTTGAAACCACTGGCAACTCCATAACTTTTTCCTAAGAGGGCTTTAATCAAAATATAATGAGTTATGTTGTGTACAGGTATTCTTAGTGAGCTCAAAGGTGTCCTTGTCAACCCAAGGAGACTGTAGTATTTAAGGTGATGATCTGTAGTGTGCTAACTACTGCATGTTAGCTCCATACTGTCCATTTGGAAAAATGTTAGTTCAGAGGGAGCACCTCCTTACTTTGAGGTTCATACCCAAACTAAATTCCTGGCAAGCCCTGTGAAGGTACAAGCCCAGACTGCTCACACAATCCAGATTGATTCTAACTGCCCCTTCCACATTCACTTTGCCAGAAGGAAAATGACATAAAATCCTTCTCATAGTAATAAACAATTGGAGATGTAGAGACATTCATTGTGGTATTGGAGATTTTAAAAGTGAAGGTAAAAAGAGCCTAGGCTATTTGTCCTTAGAATTCTTCAAAGGCAAGGATCTAGCAAGCATTTTTATATTTTCTTTTAGTAGAACCATTGCCATAGATCTGATTGACTAACTGGAAATGATCTGGGGAATAAAAGAATCATATCCCATTATAGATAAATTTTTGCATCTTCTGCACAGAAGGCAGAATTTAAAACTCCACTGAGAAAAAAAAAAAGGTCACAAGTACACCTATGCCAACACTTAAAATTTTTGATGCTTGTTTTATAGTCACATTAATAATTGTGATAACAGGCCAAGGTCAGCACACTGATTAAAAGGTAACCTGAAAGCCTAGATACGAGTTACACAGTGGTGCTAGAAGGACTGTTTTTTGAACATCAACTGCTCTACAGAAACTTCCTTTCATATTATGTTATCAATTTCATTGGTAGCATCAGATTCCCTGCTAATACTGGACTTAAAACAGGACGCCTGGATACCAGATTTCCTCTTTTTTATTCCACTGTGCAAAAGATAATTTCCACATATCCAAAAATTCATTATGACCTTCATACTTTCACTGTCTGCTGGGATTACTTCTGAAGTTCTGAGACTACTCAGTTTCAAGCAGCTTCCAATTATATTATATAACATTACATTATGTTGAAATAATGTAGAATTTTTTCCCTAAATTAAAATGGTATGAGGTGCATGATGGGCAGCATTAATTCTTGTACTAGTGAGAAGTGTAAGGTCCAATAGCTTGGGAACCATTAAAAGGAAGATTGATAACGCGTTATATCAAAAGTGTGCTAAGAATCCTTCTCAGGGTGTGATGCAGTCCATTGATCCCACTGATGGCAGGTCATAAGATGTTAGACCTTATCACCTTGGCATCACATATGAAAAAGCTACTGAGGATAGATTTTAAAAAGCTGTAGAATGAACTTATTGAAAGCTCTCCTTTTCTCTGATGCCGCTTGTAAGCAGTGGCAGCAATACAGACTTTTGCAGGAGAATAGGTATGACAAAAATGGAAGGAACTGTAATCTTTTTAGCTAATCTACTAACTAGATTCCAGTTAAAGTTTGATCTGTCAATGACTTAATGGCATATATTTATGCGCCAATGGGGTTGACTTCAGTATCAGTCATTTTGGAAAGCAAAATTAATTTTTTTCAAAGATAACGCATTCCCATATCCTCCAAATAGTACATTAAATCATTTCATATACTTGGAAATGTTTGGTTTACACAGGAGGAGAATCTGACCTGATAATTGGCAGAAAACTCAAAATTATTTTTCTTAAATAGTCCATCCAAAGCAAAAAATTTTAGGATTTTATAGCATTGAAAGATTTCACAATGTTTGCATATACATAGATAAAAATGGTAGTGACAGACACAAAGAAGAAAAGCCATGAGCATTTCTCCTCTTCTCTGGTGCTTTTTTCCCCTCATACAAGTTACAGAGATTTAAAAAAGAATCTGCACCTTCGTAATACTAGCACAAAACATCACAAAACCAACTTTAAATTTAAAATGAAAAATATGCTAAACACTACAATACAGTAGAGCACAAAGACTTAGTTGTTTAAAATGAACTATTGTCTTACTACCAAAAGGATAATTTATAGAAACTGGCTACATACAGCTTTGTCTGAACACTTGCTAATTCAGTACTGTTTAAATTTTTAAGTCCAAAGTCTTAGTTTATGTTTAAAATGAACTACTGTCTTACTACCAAAAGGATAATTTATAGAAACTGGCTACATACAGCTTTGTCTGAACACTTGCTAATTCAGTACTGTTTAAATTTTTAAGTCCAAAGTCTTAGTTTATGTTTAAAATGAACTACTGTCTTACTACCAAAAGGATAATTTATAGAAACTGGCTACATACAGCTTTGTCTGAACACTTGCTAATTCGGTACTGTTTAAATTTTTAAGTCCAAGTCTTAGTTTATGAGCCTTTAACATAATTCAGGAGCCACCACACTACTTTTGCCAAACCTACATTCACTATGAAATTCATTGCATCCTTCTGTCTCTATAGAAGTTTTATCACAGCTGAATTTCAAAGTATCTTCATGCCTTTTCTTTGCAGGCCTGATGGGGATAGCAGCACTTGCTTTGTCCAGCATTAACTAGTTATATCTGTCGATAAGTAGTAGTGTATCTAGTAGTAGTATAGTTGCTTGCAAAGCAAAGCAGCAAATTTGTCTACATTTTCTGGGGCCTTCTTGTTCCCTACTTCTTTCCATGATAATAAAATGAAAGTATTTAGGTTGCTTTGCCCAGCTACTATGACTGAAAGTGCCCAGGAAGGCAGAAGAAGGAGGGGACCCCATGAGACAGTCTTTGGGGATCCATGAATGAGAGAGCTGGTTTAAAATGCAGATTTGCATTGTCCTCCCAGGCTTTTGGCTCTCTGTGATAATGGAAACACAGATTTGCAGTTGTAATGATTACATAAATCAGAGACTCTTACTCACCGACATGGAAATTGTGGTATCAAATTTTATATGTATTGGTATGAATTTGCAAGGCACAGACAGACCTGTAGGTAACAATGAATATTTGTTTCTACAATCAGCAATTTTTCCTATAATGAAAAATAAACTTTTCCACCCCCCCCCCCCCAAAAAAAAAAAAGACAGTATACTAATCTTTGCTTATCCTAACAAGAAATAAGGTTCAGAACAGGAACAAGGGGAAATGCAGAAGAACCACCAAGTAAATTGATTCGGAGTGGTTAACATTTCTAATCAAACTTCTGTCCATCAAATCTGCATTTCTTTTGAAATAAGTATACATACTAACCCATAAGTCGTTGAAGGCTTACAGGGGTCTGAGTAGACGGATGTGGAAAATGCAAAATATTTTCACAAACCGACACAGAAACCCACCCATGTATACACCCTGGAGGTTTCCAGATCAATATCATTCCACAAAGTTTTCATTCTATTTGCCTAAATCACTAGTTATAGGATTTGTAAATGAAATGTTATCAAATATTAGAAGTAAATTCATGGATGTTTCTGCTTTTGAAGTCTCCTAAAAACTGCTGAAAATATTAATTTTTTTTTGTGTGCTTCCTTCCAGTTGCAACATTTAGAGCAGGAAAGTGAACCAGAGGAACTATAGTGAAGACTCCAACCTTCTTAATAACATGATGTGGCTGTTCAGTGAATCAGTGTCTTAATCAATGGAATAAAATATACTATCTATTCAGATAAAGTGTTTTGCCAGTCTACAGTGAAGTGCCATGAAAACAGGAAGGAAAAATAATTGGGTTGAAGAGTAGAACTTTCAAATGTGTATTTCTTTAATTTAAAGGGTCTGGGACTAGAGGAGGGGGAGTTCTTTCCATTTAATGACTTGAGCACAGTGTGGTTTAAATAGCACATTTGATTTGAGAATCTATTAGCTGATAATGACTCCTTGGAGAGAAAAAAATTGGATTCACTTATTACTGGTTTGATTAGCAATATCTGTAATTCCATGAAGTTGTAAAATAGCTCAGCATTAAAACTGAGCTATTTTCCATCACTTGCAGAAGCAGAAGCATAAACACAGACAGACAAGCTCCTGTGTTAAACACATTCCTGAATTCTGCAGTACTTTTACTGCCACTAGGATTAGGAAAATTATATTTGTTCATGTACATAGAGATGCTTCAGTTTTGAAAAGTATTTCTGCTGTGCTTTATAGGTGTTAAGAGATGGATGACAACAACCTAACAAAGTTGGTATTTAAACAAAGAGATGAAACTAAATTTCAAATGAGGAAATAAAGCCAGTGTTTGATTAATGACAACACTGATCCATAAAGGTAAAGAAACGTCATTAAAAGAAACTGCATTGTAGTGATTATAAGGGCAAAAGGGAAGGGTAAATCTAATTAACAGAAAAAATTAAATTCCAAATGTCAATCTGCCTTTCACTTAGAACAGAATAAGTAGTCTAGTAAACTAAAAGGAGAAATACTCATCTAAAACAAAGAAAGATCCTCCCAGCCAAGCTGATGCTAAGTTGTATTTTATTAAAGTGGTTCTAGTGGCTTTTTTTTAAACTTAGAACATGGAATAGAATGGAAACGGACATAACTATATTCATACAACAGAATTTAACTTAAATGATGAGCCTTGTTTTAGAATTGAAGCAACACTCCTTTCATCTGGTCAATGAACATTTAAAGACACAACTGAAGTGACCTGACAGCCTATCAAAACACTCGTTCAAACACACTGCAACAGAAAGTATGAGAACTGCAAAAGGCATGTAACAAAATACATGGAGCAAAGAAATAAAAGCCTGCAACCAGCATAGAACAGCATCTACTCTCATTGAGAAGTAACAAACCATATTATCTACTAGTCTGCAGGTCTAAATGCAAAGAAATTGCCAATATTCCTGTCTGGCCACAGGCTCTGCATCAGATCTGCAGGCCAGTAGCACTAGAGCTCATCAGTCATATTTTCTCTAAGCTAGTCTTTGGCTTCTGTTCAGCTTGCATAGTTGCAATAGCAATTCTTTAACAACCAGTAACATAACCTAATTTGTTTTACATTTAACTTAGCTGTGTGATTGCATGAGCTACTGACTACCAGTGTAAAAATTTTGATATATTTCAGTACCTAACATAGCTATTCTGCAGGGAATAAACTGTTACTGTATAAAATTGTAGGGTAGAGGACTATAATCATAGGATGATAGCAGAGGTATTGAAAGTACCAGCACAGGTTGGCATCAGAGGAAGCAGGTCTATAAGTAACTCACTAGGGCAATTACTAGTCATTAAAAGAAAGTAACTCCAGGGCCTGGCTAAAGTTGATTTTAGAGAACAAAGGAAAAAAAAAAAGAAGAAAATAAAGAGATCAAAGAACAAGAATTCTACACCTGTAAACCACAAATATATAGGAAAGTGGCAGAACAATAAACCAAGATCCATGTCAGGGCTCTGAGAGAGAGAGTACCAACAGGCCATAATTGCATTACCCAGTGGAGAACCCACTCACCCTCCCCGTGAGTCTGGGGGTCCCATTTCAGCCTCCAGATACTACCTGAGCCACATCATAGGAGTATCCATGCCTGGACCCACCCCATACTCTTCCCCACTTACAGATTATGTTTCCTGGCTTGACATCAGACCCAGCTCATCCCTTCCTACGTGATGATCTCCAGACAACTGGCAGAGCTGGCAGTGCTACCAGCACTAGTCGCCCTGTTTGTGGACAGGGGACGGTGCCTCAATATCATTATACCAGGTAGGCCATCAAAGTTATGCACCTGTTCTTCCAACCACTAAGTCTGAGGCAGCTTTGTTACTTCTGAACAAAGAAGTATTACAGATACTCATTGTATTACAGATATATATGCAAAAGCCAAAGTCCCTGTGGTGATAGAAAAAAAACCTGAATGACAGCAGTCATTGCTGAGGTGGGAACAAGTTACATCAAAAAAGCACATCAAAGCTGTTTAGTTTTGCTCCAACTATGACCTTGCAAATGCTCATTTCCCCAACGAAGACAGGTATGCCCTTTTATGTGAAGCACATTATGCAGCTGTACTGTATGACTCCATCGACATCAGGCATGTGGCCCTCGCTGCTACATGCTAGAGGTTACATGTAGTGCCCTTCTCCCTGCAGTGCAATTACTGTCCCATACAATGAAAGAGAAATTCACTCAGTTAATAAAAACTGTCTGTTCAAACAAGCATAAGCAATAGTATTCCACATAAAACACATTTTCACATTAAAAATACCATCCATCATTTTTTGAAATATCTGAATGCTAAGGTTGAGAATGTCCCTTACCTCCTCGCTTGTTTAACTTGGCATACCCTGGCACGTAGCTGCTTGTCATGAATGATGAACTGCTGAAGGAGGAATGGGGTAACGCTGAGACCAGAGGTTCATCACACTTTTCTGAAACACAAGAAAACAGATTCACTTTATGCTCTTAATTATTTATATGTATTAAGTGACAATGTGCATTTTATTTTCCCTCTGGGTGATAACATATCCTTGTTACTTTTGTACATGTGGAATTCATGTAGCTACATCACAGCTCTTCAACAAAAAAAGCCTACGAACACAAACGAACAAAACAAACAAAAAAAATCACCTCAAAAAACACAAGAAAACACAGACACACACACTGACATGAGAAAATAAAGACTCAACCATTGACAAAATAAGGTAATGGTAATATCTAACCACGAACCATCACCTTTCTTAGGGATACAGTGGTTGAACAAAAAAGCCTGCCCTGATATATTTGGAATGTTTTTGGTGACATGAAAATCTAGTGCTAAAGAAAAGTATTATCATGAAAGCTTTCTAAGAAGTAGATAAGGTACAAATTTCCTGTTCTGTAATAGAAGTGCTGATAAATCCGATATTAAAAAAAAAATAAAATAAATTAGGGAACATTAATGAATGCCTATGAATTATCAGATACAACAGATTCACTGAAAAATCTATACTAACTAATCTCTATAAATCATTTGAGTACTCCACTTCCATTTTACCCAGTTATAAAGAAGATTAACTTGGTATTAGCATCTAAAATGGAAAAACCCCCAAATCAGTATTTTGGCCTTCCTAATGAAGAAAAAACTGTACAAATCTCCTTCTTTTGTATGATATAAATCAGAATTAAGAGAAATGGCTTAGGATTTTTCAAATACTTAATTAATGTACTGCCTTTTGTTTAGTATTGTAGGTATTTCAACAGGTGGAAGAAATATGCAGCTTAAATTACTCATTTACTTCACAGGTAAAACTAAAAAAAAGCCTTAGCCTACACCAGTAAGCCTAACTAATCTTTTTAAACACATGCACTGCAGCACAGTCTCTGCTGTAAGTGGAAACACCCTCAATTTATGTATTTAGAAAGCATTAGGTCGCCATAGGTGGTCCTCAATAGGTCTAAATACGCGTAAGCAGCATATTTAATGCTCAGCAACAACACCTAGTTCTGGTACAATTAAAAACCAGTAATTTGGTCACACTGGATCACACATGGAGACCAAATTAATCCTACCTTCTAAAGAAGAACTTTAAGGGGGAAAAAGAGGATTGTGAGTGAATCAAGTAATATATCACACAATTCTCCTAAACTGTGCAGTCTCATGTAATGAGAAATAAAATTACTTTCACAGAAACAGAAACTGAAACACAGAAATACAGAAGAACATTCATTCAGGAATCAGTATTTTGACATTTAACAAAGAAAATAAGTGTCCTTTACAAATCTCTGAGTTAACAAACATTAAAGGAAAAACAAAATCCACAAAAGCACAAGCAAGAGTAAAGGGCAGATGCTTTGGACTGAATTAAAGGACAATTCCAATAACTTTTAAATTCGCTACCACAGTATTTAATGATGGAATTTTGACAAGGGAAGACAAACGGTTTGAAACATGATTGTTTATACCACAAACCAGAAAGATCGATTTCCTCCTCCCTCTGCTTTGGCTGCAGCATGTTTGGTCAGAAGCCCGCAGTCGGGTACGCCTCCCATCACACCTCTCCAGCAGCACACCAGGGCTGCACACACCTCTGCCTGGGAGCAGGGATGTGGCACAGAAGAAAGGTCTGTGTCTGCAGATCCTGGGTGCCGGGTTGCTTTTATTTCAGCCAAAGTAGTACAAGGTTAAAGCTAACAATAGAAGGTAGCAGCAGACTGCCACAATTGCCAATTTTTGTCCTAAGTGCCACAATCATATAAACACAGAACTACTTGACAAAGCTTTTCGCAACTATTTTTTAATCCATCAGTATATTTTCTATAGATCATAATAACTTTGCAACTTGGAAACTGCTTGTGCTGCTGCTTCTTTATTAGTGTTGCCTAGCTATAGAGACTTGAAGGCATTTGTCATTAATCCTGTTGTCTAGGTAAAAATGGAATGAAACATTTAAAAGCAGAACAACAGATAATCAGAAGTTTTTGAAAATACAAACCAAAATCTCTTTATAGTATTTTTCTATGCTTATATTACATAATATTTAGTGTTAAGGAAAAACATATATTCTCATCAGTAATGAAAGCTAAGATTGAACATGTGCCTTTGTTCTGTTTCCTGAGGGTTTTTTAATATATTTTGTAAAGTAAATTGTTAGGTTTATACAATTTTCTGCCACTCATAGCTTCAAACTGGGGTGGGAAGAAAAACCTGCATCTTCCTGGAAAAATATTAGCAATATGAAAACTTAGTTACAAAAAATGTGTTCTATTTATGCAATTTGATTTATTTCTAAATATAATGGGAAGCTACTGCTTACTATAGTCTAGAAAAACCTGTTAAATAAAAGATCTATCTTAAAACATAAATAAAATTTTAAAAACTTATTTTAAAAATGTGAGCAAACTCTTCGTTTCTGCCATAGAAATAAACGTAGAATTTTGATATTGAGCTTAGAAACATGACAGATGAAAAAAACCTCTCCCAACAATAGAAGTTCATCAGAACTTCTGTTGTTTTACTGATTCCAGTAGCTATTGAGAAATCGCCTTTCAATTTGACAGCTGTTATATTTGTGCTACTATTGAAGATGCACAGAAGGAAATATGGAAAATTTATTTGGAATGAATACTAGTTTCTAAACCATTAATGGTCTGCCTTAGCTCTGTTTCACTAGCCCATACTCTTGGATTCAAAAAAACAAGACAGAGAAGCTTCACTTAGTTAAAAAAAAAAAAAAATCCCACTGGAAGCATCCCTCTATTTGCCACTGTGGTCACAATTTTTACGGATAGTCATGAATATGCTTCATTTACTGTACATGTGCTTCTGAAGTGCTTAATCTGAACACTGATTTCTTAATTTGGTTGCAATCACCAATACAGTGGTGGGGGCTAAGAAAAACCCAGAGCTGATACAATTTGCCTTCATTTTTGTTTAGAACTGTAATCCTGTCCTATGTCTATTTTGACGTACCAACTAACAGGAAAGGAAGAAATCTCACTTTCTTATTGCTTTAAAAAAAACAAACTTCCCAATCTGCCTGCTCATTTAGGCTTCAAAATATAGGAAATTCACCATAAATGTGTATGAATTATAGGGAAGGACTATATTTCAGATTAATAGACTTAAAAACATATTACATCTCATCAATAACTCATGACTTTAGGTCCAACAGAACAAAAGTTAAAAGACTGCTTACATAAGCTGGTATTTCTATCCCTATATGAAAGTTCCACTAAATATATTGCACTATTTAAACTTCCATCAGAATATGAAATACTCTTATACCACAGGTTTAAGAGGAAAAAAAAAAAGTCCTTGGGAACCTTTTGTTCTTCCAGCAGTTTTAGTTATTTCCTGCAGAATCCAATTTTTTACTTACTGTAACCAGAATCATATATACCTTCCTGTTACTGAGATATAATAGCCTTCCCCATATAAGTCAATGCACTGTGCCCTGTTAATCAATTACAGAGCACACTCTCCTGCCAGCATCGCAGCAGCAAAGGAATAAACTCTCCTCCATACCATTTATCTCAGTGATACATTAACATCCAAGGCAGCTTAGGTCCATTTAAATGTTAACTTTTTGAAGCAAAAAGACACTTCCACTCCACTCTATTCTGTTTAGATCAAGAGAATTGATAACTTTGTCATAGGTATGATGACATTTGCTGCTCTGACATCCTTATTCAGAGGGAAATAACAGTATATGACCATCAAAAACAAGTCTCCTTAAGATACAAATAATTAAATCAATGGAAGGAAGGCCTCATAATGTCATTAAATACAAATACAAAACATATGCAATCCCCAGTCTTCAAATTCCTCAAGGCCTAAAGATCATTGAATCAGAAGTGTGCTGTGCTCTTGCTCTGCTCTTACATGTTTTCTCAGGCACCTGGCTATTGGAAACCAAAGAGCAGACGAGATGGATCTCTTGTCCTGTCAACTGCAACCTCTCATATTTCTGCTGTTCACATGCAACAAAACCAAGAAAGAATATCTACCCTTTTTTTCCTGTTTTACAGTCTATTTATAGTTTATTTTTATGTCCTACCCATCACACTGGATAAACCAAAAAAGGCCTGTCTCCTATTTTGCCTGCAATTGCTTTAATTCCCACTTAGTAGTCTATGAACTATTTGGGGAATAGGGACTACATTATTTGAAGGAACAGCTCTTGATTGTAACACAAAGCAGACCATATACACACAAACTCTCTTATCAACCCTATAGGTTATTAAAGCTTATCCTCAGTATACCAGTGACTTCAGTGATTTTTGATGGGCAAAGCAGAATAAAATACCTTGATGCTTCACTTCACAGAAGTCTGTTCAAATGCTTCCTGATCAATAAACAGGTCACCTGTAAAGTTGCTGACATATCTTATCAAAGTAGTCTCAGTAGATGAAAAAAACAATCTGCAGTTCATCTGTGTCTTCTTGACATTTGTATCTAGCAGTAGGTTAGAATGCATACAAACTATCTAAAAATGTTAAGAAATGGGAACAGTATACATTTATAGTCACAGGTAGTTTTTATTAATAATTTGGATCTCCCAGAAGCTCTTGCAAAGATTTTGTCAGCAAAGTAAAAAGAGAGCTATGATGTGTACAGTGGTTCTTAAAATGAAAAATATTTGGATACTGATAACTGGAACTCATCAGAAATAAGTGATGGTGACTTGCTAAGTATGCTTTTGAGAAAGAAAAGCTTTTACATCATATAGTCCAGTGTGCACTGAGTAACATACCTTTAAATAAATACCAAATCCCAAATCCACAAATTAGTCTCTCCTGCTTTAAAATTTTCAATCAGGATTTCCTATCAAATTATAATCTAGAATAACAGTTTTGCTGAAGGATAGATCTAAGACACAAACATGTCACCAATAAAAACTTTACTAAAAAAGGCTCCATATGTTATTTCAGAAGTGAAGAACTCAAAGGCTGGACAACTTAGATTCAAAAAGGCAAATGACTGCAATGTCAATATTATATTCCGAATTCACCATAATAAATTGCTAGTAGAATACAGAAGAGATGACTCAATCTGTAGCAGCATTGAAAAAATATGGATATTTATCCAAAGCCCTGACCCTCTAACTAAAAGTCCTAATCAGTTCTCTTTTACACTAGACAAACAGAACATTTACAATACAAACCACAAAATCTGAACTATTAACAGTATATCCAACTCATTAATTATACAAGAATGCCTGTCAAGTCTAGGAGAAAAAAAGTTATACGCAATTTCAATCTTTACTTGTAACGCAAAAGGCTCCTGCTTTAAATATGAATTCCAATATAAATGTTAGGGAGCAAGGGAGAGAATCATATCATCTGGGTTTAATCTGTACTGTGTGCTAAATGCCAGTTTATCCTAAACACATTTTTCTCCTCCAATTTGAATATGTAATTTCACTGTAGTGTGCTGAGGAGGAAGAATAAGCCACCAGGCACTTCTGAAAAGCAGTCATGAGGTTGCAAGGGCACTCTGAAATGTGGGTAAGTACATATGGGAACTGGCATATCTCCAATGACAACCAATAGGAATATTAATGGGGCTGGTTTGGATTGCAGTGTATTATTATGCTGAGACAGCCACACTTTCTGTATAGCACAGGCAGGTTTTGTAATCCAAAATGAATGCTAGAATATACCAAGCTTAATTCACAAGCCTGTGTCTTATGCAAGCCAAAAATCAGGAGATACTTCAAAGCAGATCATCATCAATGGCAACCCCTTTAAAAATCAAACTTAGAAGCAGGTGTTATTGAAAGCAGGCTGTCACAAGCTTAATTTCAACCTTGGCCCTGTGTCACAACCCTGCTGTCCAGGATGATATACTTCTATACAAACTTCAGATCGTGTGGGACAGAAACACAGGTAATGGCTGAAGAAAGCCAGGTAGGGTATACCTCATGCTCCCAAGTACTTAAGTCAGTAAGAAATCAGTGAAGATTTTATCAAAGACCACCTTCTCTTATGGAGAAAGAAAATACTTGCCTGTTAGGTGTACTTGCCAGATATACCAGCCTTTGATACATTTGGAGTGGCTCAAACAAACAACCCAAAAGCCTTTTGCATGTTTTACTGTGCTTTTCTTGACTTGGAGGACAGTTTAAAGAAAACCCACCATAGACTGCTACTTCCTTTTTCTCTTTCTTAGGATAACAAGCTAACTTTACTACTCCCCAAGTGTCTTGGACCTCTTTATCTAGATACTAAACAGGAATGATGACTGGTAGAGTAGAAGCTTAATTTTTCACCCTCTTCTGTCCCACCTATTTTCCATATTACAGAAGTTGGCAGTTTCTCCACATGACTGGCATTTCACAGAACACTCTTGATGGACTGTTAGAGAGCCAAATTCACATTCAGCTTCATGAGCAAATGAGTCTAAGTGTCACTGAAGCTTTGCTGTAAGCATTGCTAGAGCTCAGCTGTAATCGAAAAGATTAGAGCAGCTCATATTGATCGCCTGGGATGTTTCATATTCCACTTCAAGTTGCATGCCACCAATAGAGGTAATACATTGTTGCTCAAAAAGGTTAACTGCTGCTGGAAAGGAAAAAAATGTAGCAACTATTTTTCCCCCTACAAGGTGAAGCCATAAATTACATTAATTCGGTGGTCTTCACAGAACCCTTAAGTATCAAGGTTACTTGCTTTGAAGTTTATGTCAAGCTTTTCTTTAGAGCATTTTAAGAAAAGGAACAAGTCTCAGGTAATGTTTTTTTTATGGCAGTTACTCTGAGCAGAGCAGTGGACAGGCAGTGAGATCTGTTTCTTTGTTCTGGTTCTGAATCAGGAGTTCATCTTTGGGCAATACTGGGTGCATCACCAGGACCATTTCTAAAAGCACATTTGGATGCCCAAAACCAGACTGTACTTTGCAAGATTTTACAAAGTATCTTTTTACCTGAAACTTCATTTCTTTTACCTATTGACCAGTTTTTAGAGTAGCCAATGACTTATTAATCTGAAAGTCATGACAACCTTATTATTACTACATGGCTACACATTTTGATTCCTACAAATTAGCGTCCTATTCCATCACAAGGCCCAGGCTATTAATAAGTAAGAAAACTTTCTTGATTTGAGGAAATTTTAATAAACTTTTTTAAACATCCCTGAGAAACATTGGAAATGAAAATAACATAAGAATTGTATCAATGTGCAATGTACTATATGACTACTATGAGACATTTCTGGATTCATTGCTTTAATCAAGGGACACACAACATAATCCACAGTACTCTTCACACTTCTGTCTTTAACCACTGAAAATGAGAAAAGGGTTAAAGCTAACATCATTAATTACTGTGATCTACAATTTACCCAGAGAGATTAGGTTTTATTTCTTAATTAAATTATTCAGTTTGGAATACTTTTAAGTATAAATGTATACAAAGCAGCCTCCTGAAATTCAAGTTTATCAAAATTTCAATGTTTCATAAAGGAAAACTAGAAAACGGTATCAAAAATTTGCCTAATTCAATTTTTCAGAAAAGTGTAATCAATTTAAATTCTGCATACATCAAAATGCATATTCAATTTAGTATTTTATATTTGGAAAGAACAAGGGACATTTGTTTATATTTATGTTTAATAAAAATTAAATATATATCTAATTGTTTAGTAGAATTCAATTTCAAATTATTTAAAAGGTTCTTTTTATAGTATCTACGTTATATGGACGGTAAGACTACTTAGGCAGCTGGTGTTGGCTGGAGGTTGTGGTTGGATTTTGGGGTTTTTTTTGTTGGAAGAGAGTGGGCAGCAGACGTTTTTACATCACTCTAAAACAACAGCACATCTGGATTGCATTTGGTCTACTTTACAGTCTACAGTCCATTGAGAATTCATCAGATAATCCCACCCTTGCTACTGTGTCTTTTATGAACACATTTGTAAACTGTTTCACACCCTGTAAAACTCAGAGCTGTATGAGAAACCTGTCATGTTTTTTGCTCATTTAAAAAAGTCTCCACTACTCAGGTCAATGGCACCTGGAATAATTGAAAGTCAGTCAGTCTGGTTGTATGCTTGGGCTTTCATTAAACTGTCCTTAGTGCATAAGCAGTAGTAGACTATCAACTCTATGCAAAGTAAAACTCACCAATATTTCCATATTTTTGCATATCCAATCCTCAGATGCCTCTTCAGTTATTAACCTTCTGACATGCAAATATACTTCTTCACCTTTTCATTACTGAAAATACCTGAGCATTTTGAAGGAGTTTACAGCAAACGAAACTCCAGCTGACGTATCTTTACAGGTACACGTGATTTTTTCACATACTGATGCCTATCTGAGTTAAGTATGAAGAAACCTACAGTCAGGTCACGTGAAGTTTTAGAGTAGCAGGCAGAAGGACTCATAATGATGAAGGAAAAAAATACTGAAAATCTTCAGAATTTATTCTTCAGTCTCATTTAAATTAAAATAATTTCATTAATTATCTAGCCTATGTTCCTCCTCTGTCAGTTTTATACCAACTAGTACCTTTTGTTTATTTGGAGGGGTGGGGTGGGTTTGTTTGTTTTGTGGTTTTTTTTGGGGATTGTTTGCTTTTCTGGGTGTTTTTTTTTTTTTTGTTATTGGTTTGATATTGTTTGTTTTTCAGGACCTAGAGATAAGACACTAATAGATTTTTCTAAATATTTTTCTCAAACAGGTTTTTTCTTCATCATTGCTTTAGCAGATTTCCATCTCTAAAATTAAGACTTTATCTCAAGCAAAAACAAAACATGGGGTTTTTTTTCCTCATGGTCCAGCTTATTATAATGGTCCCTTTACTTTTAGCAGTTCTTTATCAACATAATTATTCTGAATTTAGAGATGTTACTCTAGGCTTTGCTAATTTAATCAAGATCAAAGCAACCAGGGAGTGACTTTAAAATTGCTGGACACTTCAACAATTAAAGCACTCCCACAGAAAGCCAAATGTTAATTCCCAAAACAGTATATCATAGGTACAGAAAACAAAAGATGTTTTAGTGTACAGAATGAATATCAAAGAATTTCACAAAATTATATTCAAAATATTTTATTATCACTAATGAGGCTATCTACCTACCTATGCACTGGTTAAGATGTTTACAAAAAGTCTTGTAAAAAAGTCAGCTCAGAGCAAATTCTGCAGATTCCTGTCTGAAGAAAACTACACTTTCCCTATAGCGGTTAGGAAGGAAACTCTGTTCCTAGCAGGCAGACACAATATTTAATACCATTAAGCATGCAAAGCACATTCCACCTTTGGCTAGATGAGGAACAAAATATAAAGTAGCAGGTTATGGAAAACTCAGCAGAGAATTGTCTCTCAATTTGCACAGCTGAAAGCCAATATCACTTAAACCTAAAATCGGGGTTTTATTCAAAAACATTATTAATTCCATGCTTGTGCATGGTTGTTTACCTTCATAGCCCCTTTAAAGAAAACAGGTATGTCATATTTATTGCAGAAGCTATTATCAGAGAAGTTTATCAGTTGTCTACAGTTAGAAGTGATGATAGAAGCAAAAGCCAAAAGATGTGTGATCTATGAATTTAACAATATTATACTGACAGATTATTCTTTCCCTCTGTGCAAATGACAAATAAGGTCTAACTTTTGTTTCCTGCCTCTTCTGTAAAGATTGTCACCTCCAACTAAGAATAAAATATGTGCTTTCTCAATTCCTGTCACTGATGCTTGGGAGGATTAACTCTGATTGCATTTTGCAAACTCTTTTGTTAAAAAGCACACTTTCCCACATTTCTGAAGAAGTATCAAGTGACCACAGAATTGTCATAATACATCAATTTCACCAAAGCATCAATAAAGTATGCTGAAAAGGTATTTTTGCAGGTGAAAGAAGAATTACTTTTGATCTTTTTCCTTACTCTTGGATTAATGTAGGGCTTCCAAACCATGCTGATATATTTTTGGGGTTCTTTTAGGCCCAAAATCCTGGCTAGAATGGTGGCTAGGAAAGTAAGAACAACAACAAAAGAAATTGAGGACCATTTGATAACAGAAGAATGTGAACATAGTTTAGATTTCTGAACTTCGTTCTATCCTGTAGACTGACGAGCAAGCTGCGTTACAGCCGCCCTGTGAGACACAGTATTCTCTGAGGCTTGTTGTACATACTGGGAAACTCAAACCAATTATACACCATGGCTGTGAATTTTGACACTGGAGGCCTAAATTTCTTACACTAGCACCTTGAAGAAAAGATATATATAAATCAGAGCAAGCTAACAAATGCTTTCATATGCTGGGAAAAAAAAAAAATCTGCAAGCTGATTCCAATGTGTTCAGCATCCTTAAGCACACAAGCAACAGCATGTGGTACAAGGCAGTTTGGGACAGTACCTTCATAGGACACATTTTTTGGATGTGTTTCACCATATTCCTCAACGTTTGAAAGCACCTAGCATTTAATAATTAAAGGTAGAATGTTTCTTTATTTCCCTAGAGACTAAAGAAAATATCCCACCATTACGACACGAAGAGATGAAGATTTGCATAAATTTGTATATCTGAAGCTGAATAAAACATTTTTCTTTCTGACAGACTTACAAGTTGGATAGATGAGAATGTTTGATTCACAGGTGTAAAGTATTTATAGGATTTCTGCTTCTGACACAGGTCATGTCAGTCTGCTTGGATTCATGGTTTTCTAGTAGGAGTAAAACATAAGAGTAAAGTCAATGTTTAAACTAAGTGATTTAATGACAGCAGGAGAAAATTTCAAACACTTAAAAAAATCTGTATGAATGATAGGTCAATTCTTTTCTAAAATAGGATAGCTAAAGTGAGAAATATCATTCAAAAGTGCAACTTCCACTTTTGAAATGACATTCAGTTTTTAATTCCAGAAAATGTGGCGTGCCCAAACTCTAGGGGTTAGTTCTATATTCATGGGAGACAATAAAGTCTTGGGGGTGATGGTAAGGGTCTATGATAGTTTTATCATTAGTGGGAAGAGATATATATTTGGAGTGTTTCAGATCCTTCTATGTCCTTTTTAAAAAGGAATGAAATTCCAATGCAAAGAAAGCCAGGGTCAGCCTTTATTAATCCTTAGCAGAAGCATAGGAAGCAATATCAAACAATTGCACAATAAGATGCAGAATTCAACTTTAAGTGTGGTTCAAGTGCATAAACCATGGCACTTATCAGGAAAATACATATCCAAATGTTAGAGCTCAGATTTTTTCAAAAGAAGGAATATTAGTAAATGACATGTCAGATCCTCCTGCAGGTACAACTTTACAGAGCAAGTTACCATTTGATTTGCTTCTTATTTTGTAGTTTTCCCTTCATTTTTAGGGAATCAAAACTAGTCATATGTCTAACACTCATGAAAAATTTTTATCATTTGGATTGAAGGGGGTTTCAGGGAGGAATAGATAACAATCAATCATTGTGTAGTGGTGTCTGGGTTTTGTTTTGGTAATAGGGTGATATTCAGTCAAAAAGGTACATCATCATCTACTGATATTTCCCAGAATACCTGAGCAAGTCATTATGCTAAATAAAACAGAGGGGCAAACACAAGAGATACAGAAGACCCCAATATTTTGAGATCCACACTCCTCTTAGTTTAAACTTTTTGGCTGCATTTCCTCTCTTGAAGCTACTGAGAGAAAAGGCTTCTTCCTTAAGCTTCTCTGCCCTAAGAACACCACAGGAAATGTACAATGTAACAGGCTCCTAAAGTATACAAAGAACTTTGTAGTTAAATGAATTTTGCTTCTTTCCAGCCTCCTCCCCCCAAAAAGCAAAAATGCATATGTCCTGTACAAAATAAACAAGCACTATGAACATTTCCAAAGAGCTACTTAACTGAAAAAATAATAAAAAAAAAAAATCTACCCAGACTATAAAGTGCAAGTCAAAGGACATGGGCTGCCTATACTGATCAGTATTGATAATTGAGATCTTAATGGTTCTGCCATACTAGCAAAGATTGAAAAGAAAGGATGGAAGGATGATCCTGCACTTCTCCTACACCCAGTCTTTGCATTGCCCCAGGCAAAATTCAGCTGCCTTTGGGAACTAAGCATCCTCAAAAAAAAAAAAAAAATTTCCATCCGTAGCAAAAGAGAGCATATGCCTTACTCATGCTTTTCTGGTGCATTACTGGGACAAGAGGAAGAAAGCTTTGGTTAGAAACAGAAGAGAAGAAAATGCAAAGTAGGCAAACCAGTTCTGAACTCACTGTGCATCAAAAACAATTTTCAAAGGGCTTAATCAAGAGTAGGGCTAGTATACCAAAGTTCCCTTTCACTGTGAAAGTATTACAATTCCAGGTAGCTTCGTGTGCTCCCAAAGTTTTGTGAGGCTTTTTTGTTTGTTTGTTTGTGGGTTTTTAAAAATCCCTCAGCTTTTCCCTGTGTACTTTTTGTCTCATCAGAAACTCTTAAATTAAGAAACACTCATTAAAGAGAATTGTAATGTGATTAATCTTAAAAGCTGGCTAAAAAGACGCTATATATATGATTTCTATAAGACAGATTTTCAAATATGGTATGTCACTGCATTCCTCTTCCTGATTTAAATTACCACACCTACCTTATTTTAATGTTCTATGGAAATTCAAGCCAAAATATTTTACAGCAGCCTTAGCTGTCCAGCTTATCCTGCTGTTCACATAGCATGCTTTGAATATAAGTTGTTGGGTTTTTCTAATCATCAAATGCAAACAGTATTGACAGCAGCAACACCTATTATTGTGTGTTCATTATCATGCACAGCTACAACTGAGGCATTTTTAAGACCGAGAGTATGTGATAATTATGCTTGGTACAACCTTATTATTACTACATGTTTAAATGTCAACAAAGGAACACAGCACAGTTAAATTAGCATATCTGAAAAATTAAGGTGTCTTATAATTATAGCCCATTCCCTCCAATTTTAATCAAATATCTGAATATTAAATTCCTAACATTACAGTTTACTACCTTTATCTGGATCATGAACTCCCATTATGTTCAGAGTGAAGGATGCCTCCTGTAAATACATTGGAAAGTCTGTATACATACATAAATATTGCAATGCAGGATCACCTGTAGGACTTCCCGGTCATACCAGCTGCAGTTTCCCAGGTCTTTAGCAGGGGTTTGCTGACTCTGTGGCAGACAAAACATTAGCAGAACACTGCCCAGAAGTGAGGGGTGAGGCAAAAAAGGGTGAGAAACGGCCCTGTGAGCCCCGAGGGGAGAACAGGAAGAGGGACAGAAGGCTGCCAGATTCCTCTGGAGGGCCCCAGTCCCAGGGAGAGAAGCCTGCACTGGAGCAGGGAAACAAAGAGAGCAGGTGCAGCAGAAAGGAGAATGACCCTGCCATTCCCCATCCCCCTGTGCTGCTCAGTGGAGAGATAAAGGAGTCAGGGGTGAAAGAGTGAAGTTAAGACTGGAAAAAAGAGGGACTGAGGTAAGGGGGATGGAGTTTTATGTTGTTAGGTTTACTTTCTTTGCAACATCCAACTCTATTTTAATTGGCAATAAAATAAACTCATTTTCTCCAGTCAACTATGTTTTGCACATGAGGTAGTTGGCAAGGGATCTCCATGTTTATTTTGACCCACAACCATCTTCATCTTATTTTCTCCCCAGATGGGTGGGGATGCCTGGCAGCTGGCCAGGGTGAACCCACCAAGCTGCTAATCAGATATCAGAGAGCTGACTGCACTGCTTGTCAGAGACACCACGGACGTTCACACCAATGATATTGACTAAATGCAGTGTAAAAGGATTAAGTGTTGGGTTTTTTACAGATCTATTTGAGGAGAACTAAAGAACACCAAATTAATTTGTAAGATGAATTTTACAAAGTTAAATTTGAAGCTTGCTATTTCAAGTTTTAACTGCCTGTCCTCAGTATAATATTCACACCTAGAACAAAGCTGTGAAGGTCTGGCTTTCATCTCTCCTTGACACAGCCTCTTGGGATCCCACTGAAAGGAAACATGGGATTCTAGTGGAAGGTGTCCATGCCCATGGCAGGGGGGACGGGACTATGTGATCGTTGAGGTCCTTTTCAACCCAAACCATTCTATGATCCAGACAGCATTCCTCCTCTATGAAAGAAATAGGGATGTGATACCAGAGGAACCCAATTATGCTGTCCTTTCAGTAAACAAAAAACACTGACAAGGCCTGAGCTTAGCTCAGTTTACCCTCTAATGAGCACAGAAGAGCCTAAATAGCTGTATGTCAGGAGAGGAAAGACCTCACAGGGAAGCCAGGAACATTTTTTATTTGCCTGTTCTAGGCAACAGTTCTTCAAATTTGAGCTTGGGCTGCAAATCCAATATCTGGCACCAATGCCTGAAGCAAATGGCAGAATTGGAGGATTTGCTATTCATTTCTATGACAAGGAACTTGTAATGTGAACTTTTGATAGTAAGTATGATAACTATCCTGTATTCAAATGCTATTCCACATCTCTTAAATTGCCATTCCTGGCATACATGCATCAGCAGCAACATAAATCATACTGCTTACATGAAAGTCTCTTCACATCTGCATTTTCAGAAGTGTGCAGGAAAGTTTAAACATACTGCATTGCCAATCACCATAAACACAGTGATAATGCAGCTCTGCAATAAGACAGTCTTCACATGTTGGCCTCTAACAGTATTTGAAAGTTTTCATCAAACCTCAAATAACTTACTCAATGCACTGAAGACACTATGCCTTGTCCTTTTACAGATGACTAGATTACACGGTATTTCTGGATAAGTAGCAAAGCAAAGATCAGCAAAAAGCTTTAAGCAAAAAGTAAAATGTTTTAATCCTCTCATTTAACTATGAATAAAGGACAGCCAGTCAGGATAAGGAAAATCTCCTATAATAAAATTTGTAAGATCATATGCCATGTAAAATGGTGCCTTTCAAGTTTTTTTTTTTCCTCCCACTTCTGAATCCATAAATGATATGTCAAATCACATACGTATAATTAAGATCTTTAGTTCACAGAAAAATAAAGTCAAAAAGTGTTGAAAACAGATAGGAAATAATCAATATAAGATAGATTCAAGTGAAAAAGACAATGAAAAAAATTAAAATTATTTATGCAATGAACATCTGATTTTCCTAAATAAATCCTCCTGAAATTAAAAAAAACCCAACTTGAATTTGTATCTATTAATAGCTTCCGGAATCGAAATAAAAATCCACAAAAAAAAAAACCAAAAAACCAAAAAACCAAAAAACAAACAAAAAAAAAACCCAAATACTTCTTTACTTTTGTTCACTTTATTTTCTGGATTAATTTCATTAGGCCACCCTTAATTTAATTTACAAAGTTAACTTTAATCCTCAATGCAGTTTCCCAGCATAGTAGGCTGAATTTGTGAAGAATTAATTTTTTCCTTCAAATGAATGAACAAGATTGGAGGAAGATATAATGAATGATTAAGTGATTGCAGTTAACCAAAAAGTTTCATTTTGTTCCCTTATGGAGAATGATGGAATATCATTTTATTGAAATCCATTATCCTAATGAGAAGATATTCTATGCTTGATCTTAGCCAAAAGGCCGGTGAAGATATTTTAATGACTTACTGCTTCTGCTTAATAGGGAGATTTCATAATTACTGAAAGTACATCTGTTTGATTAATGAGCCTTTTCAAGCGTCCATGCATCTTCTTTCAGTTTGGCTGATACAATACACTTGGAAGAACATGCACATAGATGCTTTTCATCCTGCATACATGTAACAGTAAAATAGTGAGAAAAATAAGAACTACCTCAAATGGGACAGTATAATTCTGATTTTTATTATTATAAGTAAAAGCTGGCAATTTTCCCCTCCATTTCTGTTATACAGACAAATGAAGTTTGCAATAAACATTTAAAGCACAACTTGCAATGAGTTTTATGGCCCTTCTCATGGATACCTTAGGATGGCTTGCAATCAAGTAAGAAAAAAACCCAAACATCAACCCAGGAAATACATAAACAAAGGCCCACTGATGCTGTGAAATTGTAAATGCAGTACCCACACATATTATCCATTTATGAAAAGGACTGCAATTATTTTCAAGTTTGTTTTCACAGATTGCTCAAACACTATGAAATCATGGCATGATTTAAGACAGAATTCCCCCAAACAATTTCATCTTTAAGGCTCATCATGTGATACTTGAAGCTCAGAAATCATGAGGACCTATTAACTAATTCTTATGCTTAGGGTTTTCACATGTAGCATTAGGAAGAATAGATATTAAAAAAGGGTATCAGGAAAATAGTACAAGAAAAGACCGATAGGACTTTCCAAAGGCAAGAATTTAGAGAAAAATGTTCAATAAATAAGCCATCGGCTATATTCCATAGTTATTTCAAAGAAGAGAAGATGTTATGGTCATAGCTGACTAGCTGATATAAAGATATTTTGTATTATTCGCAGAATGAAAAGGTATTGCCCGGCTATTGCATTAGCCTGACCTCAAATCTGTCTTCCTTAACAGAGTTTTCTGCTGCAAATGTCAAATCATTTTTTCATTTCTCTTTTACTGTCCCAGTTGCTAATTTCTTATTAAATGTATTCAAAAGAAAAAAAGTCTCTTGTTCTTAAGCAAAAACATAAACTTAAAATACATTGGTATATTGTATTTTACATTATTCGCTATCCATATGCATTGAACTACCTTTTGTATCACGGTAGCACACAAAACTTTGTCATGTGTTATCTGTTCTGCTATTTCTAATATGATATTAAAATATACTTGTCAATCTGTTCGCTTGATACTCTGTAAGCCAGCTATTTCTGAGACATGTTTCTTGAATTCTTGTTATTTCTCAGCTAATATCTCACCATCAACATGAATACTTCCTTTTTTTAATGTTGATAGTGACAAAATACACGTGTTCAAAACATTTAAGGAAGAAACATACTGTACTTCAGTATAGGCAACAATAAGGCACAGAAAAATCAAACCTAGGTACCACTTGTGAAAACTGTTCTACTCACATGAAAATGCATTTAGTGTTCCTTTAACGTTTAGGACAGAAAATGCTTACCATGCAGCAGTATGCAGCACGTTACCAAGAAACACAATTTCTAGGTCACAGATTCCAACTCATGAAGCCTATGCTCCAATTTTGTACCCCAGAAACAATGCCAATAGTTGTTTGATACTTTGGAAACTTATTGCATCCTTAGAAGAAATGCCAAGAACAAAACACACCTCTTCCAGAATTACAAGATGGCAGAATAACACACCAGTTACACTGTGCTCAGGTCACCTCTGCTCCAAATTTGTTCAAAACTTGAAATGGTTATAGAAATACCTCCTGAAGAGTTCTAGGGGCTGTTGGTTAAACATATTTCAAACCCCCCAGTAAAAATTTTTGCCATCAGAATGTCTGATTTTTTGCTATCCCCAGATAAAACAAGATTTTTTTTTTTTTTTTTTTTTTACTGGGAGACTTCACTATTCCTTGTAGGTGTCTGTGTGCATTTGTGTTTATGGGTAATGGTCAGCTACAGGTCATAAAATACTTCAAAGTTATGTAAATGTATAAAGAGACTTATTTATTATTTTCTATAGTCTTTTTCATAATGCCAGCTGTATGCTGTTTTACCTGAGAAAATTAGACCTTGTGATTGCAATTCCAGCTGAGGTAAATCAGTCTCCACCAATCAATTTCCTTTTGTGACCAAGTGTGATAGTGTATTGACCAAGACTAATTTTGTGCAGCATTTCACATAGAAATTTCAATTTAAAATAAAACAGTATCAGAGACAGCCCAACTTCTATGTTTTCATTTTATCAAGAGAAAATGCTTAGCCTCAATAGGTGCCTCCCAAAACACACCACCTGTTCAATGACTGCGTAAGGGAAATACTTAGAGATGGCTCCCTGTTGCAGAAAAGGCAGACTGATTGCTGTCAGCTTCCAGACTAAGTTTATGAATGGAAATGCTGCACGTTTGGAATAGTGCTCTCTGCAGCCATACTGAAAGATGGGCACGAAGAGCATTGAATTCCGACTGCAACACCAAAGAACTGTAATTGGCTTCAGGGAAAGACTGCACTTTATCCAAAGTATAATGACAGCAGATTTGAGCCAAGTGCCAATATTGCAGTTTTCAGGCATGATTACATAGCAATTAGTTCACTATCCTTCTCCTTTTCAGTTCTGATCAGTCTTTATGAGAGTTTGTTATAGCACCTGTGGATAAAAGAAAATTACCTCTATGTAATGGAAAATGGAAGGCAGAACAGGTGTAAGCAGGAAAGAGACCAACAATAACTGAACTAATAAGCTCGGAATATTACCATTAATACAGTTACAGCCTTTAAGTTTAGAGAGCAAAAAAAGGCAGAGCAAAAGAAAATCACTGAAAAAGTGAGGGATAAGTTATCAACAGTAAAACGTTTGTGCATATGAGTTGGATAACCCCTAAGAAGTTAAAACTTCTAAGATATTAACTAACTATCCTAGGAAGTTCAGTACATTACTTCCAGGGATGCCTGGTATGATAAAATATCTGCTGATATAATTTGTGTTAGAAAACCATGATAAAAACTCCCAAATCAACTAGGCATTAAAATTCACATTCTCTATGGAGAGGAGACAGAAGAGACCAATAGGGCACACTTGCAAGTGAGTTACAACTGTAAGAGGATCCCCAGATGGACAATTTTTCCTTATAATTATGACAGAATTAAGCCACAAGATTGTTCCATTGGCCAAAGAGGACCTTAAGAACTTGGCACTCACAGGACAGATAGCTGAGCTTCACTACAATAATTTTCTTAAAAAAACTGGCAACTAAAAATCACAAGAATAAAAACTTTGTCTCTTGCAAGATATGGAGAAAGGCTATATGGATAAAGTAATATTAACTAGAAATCTGCCAAAGAGAATAAGAAAATTGCAATAAAGGGTAAAAAGAAAAAGGATAAGACAGCAAAAGAGAAAAAAGAACTCTATCAAGAACTACTGAATAGAAGAACTTAGTGTACTGTTTGAAAGCCAGAGCCAGGCTGTATCCCCAGCTCATTAGCTTTCATAAATCAAGAATAAAATTTCAAAAAGAAAGAATTCACTGATACTTTATCGATGTTATGCACTCATGATTCATTACAGTCAGCTGTAAGAACAAGTTTTTATCCTTTTTGCCCTTGACAGCACATACATATATAATCAGTAAAAGCTCCCTCTAGTGACACTACTTGTTCAAGCCAAGGAATGTAAAGTATTTTAATGAAAATGTTAGTAGAGCTCAACTTTCCTGGAAGTTAGACAACAATTCAGTATTTAGTAGCAAGTAATTTATATAGCCCAAAAAAATCCAACAAAATACTGTAAATTATAATTTAAATATTAGTAATTTTTCTAAAAATACACATAATTCTACATTTTTTTCCCCACATGATGCTGTAATATCTTTACACCATGTGATTTTTCCCTTATTAGGCACTTCATTTTACATAATGGTGAAAACTGACAGCTAGTATGAAAGAAGTAATGCAGAAAGAAGAATTTTAAAAAATGTTAAAGGAAGCATGAGCAAGATGAGTATGGAATTTGTTTTGTTCCATGGTCTCTGTACCTATACCTAGTTAATAAAAGCAGAAGTGTTCACAATCCACAAAGATAACATGGGGAAAGTGATTCTTTTTAGGATACGATTGGGAAGAAAAAGATATAAAAACCACACACAAAACACCGCACTGCTGATCCAGTACTGGTCAGAAGACCAATGCAAACATGGTTGCATATGAAAGTGAAAATGGAAACAATGTTTGCTTTAAAATCAGTCCTGAAAAGCTGGATGAAAAGTTTAGAAATCAAATCAGAAGTGATTATTAGTAAAATAATCCCCAGAAGTGGATCAGATGGGAGTAGAAGTGTTGGGGAAAACGGGGTGGGGAGAATTATAATAATAAAATAGTCAATGAGATATGTGGTCAAACTAGAACAGAAAGCAAAGGCACAAAACTGATTAAAGAGCAAAGGGAAGCAGAGACATTTTAGTGAAAGAAACTTGCATGTGATATGAATCAACAAAAGAGAGAACCTCAGTGGAAATAAGTTACAGTCATAAGAGAAAATGACTTAATAAATGTACTTTGATAGGTCCATAAATCTCTGCACTCCATGAGACTCAATAGTTTTACTCATTTACTTAAGGAAAACAAATGTTTGTTTTGATTTGATGGAATCAATATGGGGGATTTGGAAAGTGAGAGGCCATTGGGACTATTAAGAATAAGAGCTAAAAATTATCCAAAGAATATCACAAGCTCAAGAGTGCCAATTTACTAATATTTGTGTGACTAATAATACTTTAAGAAGCAAGTCACATCAAGAAAGACAGAAACTTGGAGCATGCAACTCTTCTAATCAAAGGCGGAGCTCCCCTTTAGTGGGAGACCCAACCCAGTCAGAAATAAAATGATGGCTGCAAATTGAAATACAGAAAAGAAGAAGAAATCCCCCAAGACTGAGCAGACCTATATCAAAACACTTTAACATCTGTTCAAAGTGATGTTTTTAAAGGCATATTCTAGTTTGCCTTTACACTGTCTGCAAAAACTATTTTCTTTAGCAAGCAGAGAAATACTTTGTATTAAAAGCTCTGGCACTTTTGAATAGGTATGAATGCTAGAGAACAGAAAAGCCCACAACAGTCCCACATGTCCTTTTTTTCTTTTTAATAATCTTAGAGCATATGGTTGGAGGTTTTTTTCTGACATATCTTTTGTTTTCAAAGGGAAATGAATAAATTTTTGTTCTTTCTGGATCTTTCAATTCTAATGCATTTACTAATCATCTGTTTTGCTACAACCCACCTGTTAATTCATCCGGGTTAATTTATTTTGACAATGAAAGGAAATCATAGTCAGGAAAAATCCAAATCCTTAAGTTTTTTAGAAGTCCCTAATTAACTGATTAATGAAAGAGCTGTTCATAACTTTTTATCTGTAATTTTAAAGCAAAAAAACCAAAAGCCAAAAAAAAGAAACCCAATAAAAAACCAAGGCATTTTTGAATAAAATATTTAAATAACGCTTTTGCTATTTCTCTAACATACCTAGAACCCACAAGCAGACGTTTGAAGTGTCAGGTGCAAGAAATTTTATGTGACAAGAGTACAACACCCTTTATATCTACATGCCAAGCAACAAGCACAAGAAACCCTCTCCAGAGCACTTATGATTTATGGTATTACGAGACAGACTGCTCCAAAGCAGAGCCCTTTAGTATTCTTCACCCATCAAGGCTAAACAGTGACATTGTCTTTATAATACTGCATCTGCACCTTTGCCCAAATCATAATTGTGCCTAAACACAGGACACCTACAAATGGCCTGTCCTTTGGTAGACTATCAATTCTCAACACCTGCAGTCATCAATAACCAGCTTTGGCAGAACAAGCAAAGCTCCACTTACTTTCCAAATTACAGAAAGATACCCATCTTTGTACTGGCAATGAAATTTCATGTTCCTGACATAAGCTATTTCTCAATAGAATTCACAATGCATAATGGCAAAAGCGGACAAATTACATGGTGACTTGTCTGAGGAAGCTAAATACCATACGTTTCAAGATTTGCTTGAATGTGACTGAAAAGAGAAGAAAAAAATAAGGAGGAAGTTGGACAGAAGAGTCTCTTTAATAGCAAAGTTTACATTAGCAAAATGAGGTATTTTCACGAGGCCTGAAGAGATTTTATGCATAAATGGTTGCAAAGGCAAACATGGAAAAGAGATTTGGGATAAAAGCCCTCAGTGCTCTTATCAAAAATACTGATGTCCCTGCCCAGCACTTGCATTTAGCATGAGCCAAGATGTGCAGCCTACCATTTACAACAACCAGAACTCAAACACTTCAATTAAAAACTAGAAACTTGGCATGGAAAACAGCCAGTTTCATTTCATTCACCTTGACTTATTGATGACAATGCTAATATGCAGTATTTTAATCACTGCATCCACAGAAGAATGAGCTAATTCCACTTTTTTACTGCCAACAAGTCTTCAAATAAGGGGGAGGAAACAAGGCTGAACTGGAGCACACTACAAACAAAGCAGGTTGAAAAGTAAATGAGATTAAAATTTAGCCTGATTTAAGTATATTTATAGTCCAAAACTGATAAAAATTGTACCTTCTTAATAAGGTGTAATATGCTTCCTTTGCAGTTGCCATTTCTAGTAGCATTTCAACCAAGAGCAATAAAGCATAACCAGGATCAATGTTTAATTTATGCAGTATGTTGTAGAAACATTAACTAGAACCCAGATTTAATAAGAGTCTTATGAACTAAGTTTAAGCAACTAAATAACTAAATATTCCCTTAAAAAAAAAAAAAAGAAAAAAAAAAAAAAAACCAGGAAAGAATTTGTTTTCTTCCATGGGAAATAAACCCCAAAAATACAAAAAAAAAAAAAAAAAAAAAAAAAAAAAAAAAAAAAAAAAAAAGCCAGTGGGATAGCAAACACTCTAAAACCAAAGCGGGCAACTTGAAAATTTCAACAAGTCAAGAACTTGCTTCTGATTTCAGAATCTTCTATTCTTAGTAGGATATTTGAGCCAAAAAGTCATCCACCTGGACACTTAAAGCTCTGGCAAGCAAAAAACACCTTCTCCAGTTTCGCACAACTCTATAAAATTCAACAGAGAGAAAACAAAAAGCAAAACAACAAAAAACCCCCACCCACGGTTTACTTTAGTCCCATTATACCATTTCTGCAACATCTATTGGAGGTGGAGAGGAAGAAAAGCACGTGGCCTAATTTCAGTTGTAGTCCAAAGGAAGATAATCTCTAGAGACACTGAATTTGCTTGTTATAAAAAGCTACTAAAGCACCAGAGCTTCACTTCAACTTTGAATTAGCACGTCAGAACTCTTTAGTAAGGTTTATTTAAATTAAAACTATGTTCTGATTTGGCACACCACTACCTTTTAAAATGTGTTTCCTGTTGATAACAAACCTGCATTTATAAGTCTGCTTTAAACCAAAATCCCAGTCTCTACTAAATGATCATGCATGTTATTTATACATAAGCAACCTCACAGTCCCCAGCAAGGCAGAGCCGCGGGAGGAGTAAAACGCACCGGCTGCTCAGCAGAGCACAACACCACTACAGGTTAGGAGAGGAAGGGAGGAGGAATTTTAAGTTTATTTACTTTGCCTTATAATTAATTAGGGAGGAGGAAAGCTTATCAGACACATTCAGTTTTTGCAGAAATTTACATAGATTATTTTATTAGCATCACATGGTACATGGGGAAAAAGACAACAAACCAAGTAGTTTTCCTTATTCCCAAACTAAACATACACAACATCCTAAAGGTAGCTAAATAATCAAAGGGTGTCATAAAAATTGTACTAGCAGTCATTTCTCTCTCTTCTGTATTTCAGAGGAATCACTTCAAGCACCTCTGTCACTTCACAGCTTCCATTCAATGGGATGGAGAACAGCTCTCAGGTACAGGGATCTATGGTCACAACCATGCCTTATAAATGGGGATTTTGCACAACAGAAATCAAACCAGCAAATGCAACACAGGACACCTTGTAGTCATGTGCTTTAGCAAGCAACACATGCCACAAATCTTGCTTTCTGAATGACTCTAAGGAATGACTTCATGAATACAATCTCAATTTCAGTTCTCAGTCAGAAGTGTTATCTGCATTTCTCACACAAAAGCAGTCAGTTTCACAGTTGAAAGGGATTTCTAACGCAGTGTTTTGAAGAAGGAAATAAGGATTTTTTTTAAGTACACAGTACGAAAAAAGTGTAATTTTTCTTCTTTACCCTTTCTGGTCATATCAGAGAAAGTAATTCTATTTTATTCTACACTGATTTTAATACCATTTTATGACTATGTCATATCAAGCAACACTACTATAACAATCACTTGTGATTTATTTTTCCTTCTTCCCCTAAGGAAAAAAACAACCAACCCTCCAACCAAAAAAAACCAAAATAACAGCCCTCACCAAATAAAAAACCAGACAAAAGCCCCAAAAGAAACAATATGTACTAAAATAGCTTGAACATAAGATTGTGTTTTGTCTTGGTAAAATTTTGATTTCACTCAAGAAACGAGCCTAAAAAACCTGGCAAATAAGAAGCTGACAGCAGAAGGGAGACCTTTGATTTTAATGCCACGGTTCACTGATTAGCAGTGCATAATCGATGACAGAATAGATGCCATGGTGGGATGCTCTTTGTCATGCTATGCCACCTCTAATGAGAGGACTGCTTCTTTCAGTAACACTATATTATTGACTTGGACTATAGTTTAAGAAACATCAAACCAGTTCAATTAGGATGCTCATTTGTATTCAGGCTGCACCATCCAGGGTTCAGTTACGAGCACTTTGTTCCTGAGGATAACAAAATGTTTGTGCATAATGTATCTTTTCATCCTTTAAATTGTAAAGGTCATTGGATGGGAAGGTAGTGCTTTTCTGACTGCTATTCTTCTAGAGCTGTTTCATTTTAATCCCCATGCATCTATCATAAGCTATTGACATAGGAAAGCAAGGTAAGAGGAGTTGTCGTTTTTAAATCCCTTCTCCCACTACTTGTATCCAAAGTCATAGTAACAGATGCATCATTTCCTATTGGAAATAAATACGGACTCATTCACAAACTTGATAGAAATTTTCTACCCATAAAGTAATTACCTCTGGGAAAAGTGAATTAATAGGCGTTTAAATTCACCAGGAGTAATCTTCTTTGGCTCTGTTTTGCCTGATCTTAAAGGTCAATGAACACCTATTCTGATTAGAAACATCTTCCTTCACATCCACATAGTATTTGGTAAGATCAAATTAAAATCCCCAATGAAAAAACAAAAAAATTAGTTACATTTTTCCAGAAGATTACTTATTTACTCTTCTGTTGAGGTGTGCAAATATGTGTGAGGATAGCATTGTTTCATAGATTGAGCTAAGATTACACTCTAAAGTGTATTTTGATATGTTTAGCCAAGTTACCCTTGTTTGAAAAATAATGTTCAAGTCACTATAAAACAAGCTGATACGTAATTTGGGGAGGCAGACCTGACATAAGCACAGACTATTTACACAACCATGCGGGTTAAGGGCATCTTTTATTCCCATCAAAGGACCAATGGCATGAGTTCAAATAGCCTTGCCTATTTCAGAGCCAGCACCCAAACTTCAGTGACATATATTAAACCTTCCCATCAGGACAAGACACAAAGCCTCTTATTGGCACTTCTTGTGAGCTAAACTCACGTTCCCTCTGCTTTCCCAGGGTGGGACTGCTCATGAAATTCCAGTTCCATGACTAGTCTCATCCCTGTTGTTGTGCAATGGATACATGGAAAAAGGTGATCCAGCGTACAATCTCCTACCTAACAAAGGCTTTCTAGCCCAGGTAGCCCTGGAAGCAGCTCAGAGTGGGCCAAGTGGAGCTTGCTGCTGGAACCTTTCTGGCCTCAGTAGCACAAGTTTAGTCGACCATCAGCGCACACGGTTAGTCATAGCATCAAAGCCACAAGGAAATAGAGTATCCAAAAAAATGTTTTCCAAGTAGCATTGCTACATGCATACGAGTGGGATATTTCTAGAGTGAATAAAAATCAAAGGGAGAACTTTCCTTCCAATATGCAATTTTTTTGGTATTTGATATTGAAGCATCTTCTTGAAGCAAAAAGTTTCTAGAGATATCATCCAGGTGTTTATAGAGATATTACCCTGGTGTCTTGTCTCCACCTAAAACATCCTCAAAAAGGAATCTGTGTCTTTTTGTACAGGTGCCTCAACATTACAGCCCGTAGCACTCTACTTCTTAAAAAGTCAGCCTGGAAGTCTAATCTTAAATAGTTTCTTGCACAAGAATCCCGTATGGTTGGATGTTCCAGGGAAATGAGAAATAAGCAGAGTAAGCATTTATTTACTGGGACCACTACTTGAAAGGACACATGCACAGACTAATCTTCAGGAAAGAGGCATCCCCTTAAATAGGTTAATAAGCAGATTTTTGCTGACACTTGGAATTAAGGTCTATGATTATTCTGAGTAATCGTGTGAGAAAATCCCTGTTATGAAATAGCATCTGCATCATGTAAATGTGTTATATAGCATAAAGCATGACAACATAATGAGACTAATTATGGAGCTCAGTAATTTCTGTAATAAAGCAAGAAATAATGCCCATTCTTTTGTTTTAAGTGAATTTGGGAAGTAGAATATGGTTCACAGCATCTATACCAAGGATGACACGTATTAGATAAGACAGGAATATTGGAGAGACGGAAGTGAAAGCAGCTAAAAATTCTAGAAATAGAACTTCATATTTCTTGTGACTGATTAATTCTTGTCTCCTTCGAGACCAGAGGTAGTTGGGGTCTGAAGACCATTTAAACAAATGAGACTTTCAATTTAATAATCTCTCTATTCTCCTTGGATGTTATTATCAATAGAATATACTTGTACTTACAATATATTCATTTCACTATTTCATCTATCTTATTGTATTTATGCACCTGTTTTAATATCATTAAATTGAAATCATGAGTAAATATAACACCTTACACAAAATGTCATCTACCATTGTCGTTGAGGGAAACATAGAATGGCCAGACTGCCACTTTTCATACAATGAAATTGGATTTCACTGCAGCCATTTATACTTCCTGTAGTTCTCAGGAGAGAAGTACATTTTCATATAATATTTATACAAAATACAACATATTTCCAGGATATATATAAATGATACTAATATATCTTTCTAGCCATTTTAATGGCTTTTTTGTCCCTGATCACCAGATATTTTATTATGCTCATACCTAACCTATTTTGTTTTATTGATTATTATTAAACATTTAATTAGCTTATTGAAATTAATAAAAATCTAAGGCCTAACAAGTGATTTGATGTCCATGCTTAACATTTCATTCAGCTGTGGTGATGCGATACCTTTATTGCATTTTTATATAAGTTTTCTGTACCCCAGTGGTTCATCCCTACCTTCCCCACTCCTATTCCCAGTCGGTTTGCCCCTGACCCAAGCCGCTCCCCCGGTGCTCCCTA
>NW_008238330.1:3887349-3891895 GCF_000691975.1 Corvus brachyrhynchos | reverse complement strand
AATCACCCAACCCCCTCCTGTTGTGCCAAAAGGTCCAGTGTCCATCATCTGAAACCTCCCACTTTAACCTAATATGGTCCCCATCAATCCCCCGAGACCCTACCCCTCTAGATACCTCCCCCTTTGGAAATCCCCTAAACCTCGATGCCCCATTGGGGCATGTGATCCCTTTCCCTCCTCCCCTTGGGGCTATTGGCCCAAGGAAATGTCTATCCTCGTCCATATCCCTCCCTTAGAGATTTCTATTGGTCCCCAGTTAAGCCATCCCCATTGTAACACCTCCCTTTATAAGAGGTTCCCTGGAGCTGCTCAAGGCTTGTCTCCTGGGAGTTCCCTCCAATAAACTTGGGTTACCCCGTGTGGGAAGCCTCCTTGCTACTTTTTATCATCTCCCTCGTCCGGACTGCTGACAGCCACTGTGCCTGGAGCTTCAGCTCCCCTGGGCAGAGCTGAACTCCTGAGGAGCAGCTTTAAAGCCGAGAGCCTCCAGCTGCTCCCCACGCCTGTCACACATTGCAGGGGTTAGCCTGGGCAGTGGTCAGTGGCAGTCATTGCGACAAGCTTCTACATTCTTCTACCTCCAATAACTTCCATACTGGACAATTTGGAAAAAAACCAGCTATTTTTGATGTTAGACCTAAACAAAGTTCTTCATACAGTTTCAAGTCATAGCTGTTACGAAAAGTATGCATCCTTTTTCTCACTTTATTTCCTCTTTTTTCTGGTTTCAGTTAGTAGTTACTCCGTAAGTTAAAATACTACACCATAACTTCACATCTCCTTCCTCAGATTACAGTATTAAGGGACTATAGTAATTTTAACTTCACCCACTGGGAGCACAGGCTGACCTGACTATATGGTACAATATGCAGAATCTTTCCATAACCACTGCCTTTTTGATAATCCTACATCCTGTGATAAGACCACTGTGTTCCTACAAAATTTATGATTCACTTGGCTAAAAACATACATTTTTTCCCCTGAAAGTAAACTCATTATTTAGCATAATACCAGTAATTTTGTTTCACTTGCAAGTGTTGCCAATAGTAATTTTAAAATTGTCTGTTTTCTGCAGCAATCTGGAAGATGACCATGAAGGCTTACCCTTTCTATGAAATCCTATTGGAAGTATCCCTCTTCCCACCCTTATCTCCAGATTATTCAGTTATTGTTCTCACATGGAAAGCATACTATAAGACCATTAGTCATTTAGGTCTTAAAGCACTAAATAAATATTTTATTAATAACTTACATAGCTTTATATATTGTTGTTATATAAAGTGTAGCATTTTATCTTTCTGGTTAGACCACCACAAGCCCTTTGAGACAGATACACATTCTAAGAACTGGACGTGATGAGGATGTTACTCCAGTAGGATGATAGTGCTGAACAAACAGCTTTGATTTTAGTAGAGGAAAAACACCTGTGTTATCATTTAGTTTTTCCTGTGCACAGGTAAAGGTATTAAAAAAAAATGATACCAATCTGCATGTGACACTCGTACACCTGAGCACCCCCAACTCCTGAAGCAGTTGGTACAAACTGGGATATAGTAGTGACTGCTAAATGTATGTAGCAATAAATTTACTGAAGGGCTGCAGTTAGCAGATTTTCTATGGCTTTCTCCTGGCTCTAACCACTTTTCCTTTTAGAGCCTCACATAGTTTATGACCTCTCTGCCCTGGCAACCAACACCATTTCCTAAGACAAATGCCCATAATACGTAACCATACTGATCATACGTCAACCATTTATGTCTTCCCCTTGTCACCACTGTTGCTGTCACCAGGATGTGATGACCCCTGTTACAAAACAGGCAAGCCCTATCAGCACTGCAATAAGACTCTCTGCCCACCAAACACTCTTGCCAGGATCTGGTGACACCTGTTGTGGAACAGGGAAGGGTAGCACCACAGGAGATACTGCCTGTAGCATCAAACAACTGCAAGTCCCAGGGACTTAGATCAGAAGTGCCGCTGCACAGCAAAATTTGTGATCTCCTGGTGGTCAGGGATGCCTCCTCCATCATCTTTTTCCTCCAAGGAAGACTCATGTTCTTTTAGGCAAACTCTGAGTTTAGATTAACAGATCATGCAATGATTATTAAGAAATTGACTCAGTTCACAAAGGGTCCAGGTGACTAAAAGTCTAGGTAACTAAAGACACTAGAAGAAACTCCATTAACTACTAGAAATTCTCTTTAACTGAAAGCCATAATTACTAAAAATGTGTAACAATAAGCTACTGCACTGTGAGGAATTGTAGATAACTATAAGCCATGCTAATTGTTAAAATTTTATTTAATAAAGTTCTAGTTATAACTATAACCCTGTCACCAGGTGAAGATAAAAAGAAAATATCTATCTCAGAAAAAAGCCAACAAGTTGCTTTTAAAGGAAAAAAAAAAGGAGGACAGGAATGATGATGATCTAGTAATTTCACCCTCAATTAGTAGAAAAATAGTGGCAACTACTCAAATAATTTTCAAGTTCCCATCAAGCAAGGTGACAGCAGATAAACAGTATTTGTCAAGAACAAATCATAGAAAAATAATGTTTTTCTATGAATGTATGACAGTATATATTTTCTCTTCCTTTCTAGAAGTAGTAGCAAGAAGCTTTAAATCAAGACCACAGTACAGCTTTGACAACTCATATAATGTTCTCATAAGTATCCTGGGAAACCAGCAGCAGAAAACAAGAAGGGTTAGAAGTGTACATGCACCTCTGTATGGGCAGTTAGTATGGACATATATTCTAAATGAAGTTCAAGGGTCTTCCCTTAAGGGATATGCAACACCATCACCAATAATAAGGATAATAAAAGGAAAAAGATTTCTATTAAATAGAGAGGTGTTATAAAGCCAGCTTTAGCAAATTAGTTGGAGGAAAAGACTATCATTATCTAACTGAAGAAATTATTTAAGAAACAAGACATGTGTAGAGTTATATATATGTATAGGCAGGATTAATCAGTAGCACAAACATAAGCTGGGGAAGAACGGGTTAATGCCAGTAAGCCAGAAAGCAAAAGTATCACAGGTGACGTAGAAATTAGAATTTTATCTTATCAGGTATGAAACCAAATCTGACTGGAATGCATGAACAGGAGGATTATAACCATTTCCCTGACCCTCAGAACTGGCAAAGCCTGAACAATACTGCTGTATCTCACTGTGGGCATAATGCCTCAAGGGTGAGCTGAAACATGAGAATGACAGTTCAGGACAGAACACTGAGTACAAAGGAGATACAGAAAATACGGTCTTTGTGGGGTGACTGAGTAAAAGAGTCCTGCTTAGCTCTGAAAAGGAGTGGAAGGCAGTTACATCTTCCTGAAAGAAGATGTAACTTCCTCCCTTCCTTGAGGGACTGATGGAAGAGTTATTTCATCTCCATGGTACCTACAGTAGTTAGGTACATGGTACCCAAGTAGTTACTTGCTTCAACTGGAGAATAAGACCTGAGAAAAAAAGTTTAAATATAAGCAGTGATCTATTCCACCAAGGCAGACAGTCTGGGAAGCTCTGAAGAATCCACCACAAAATATAGTCTTACTTAGACCAATTCAAAATTCATAAATGACAAATTAAATGGATGAAGAAATGATGGAGTGTATAACACTTCCTTTTTTTAGCACACATAGGGGAACAGGATGCAATCTGCAAAAAACATGGCCAACACTGACATAACCACCTTGATCCTCATGGCATAATGGAGTAACTTGCTGGCTTTAGTCACATTTCAAGGGGTGTCTTGTCACACTTACCAACAATTTTGTTGCCTGCTGACAGTTTCTGCAGAAACATGCAGGTCTGAGCAAGTTGGTTTCTTTGCCTTACTATGCTGGAGATCAGGGACATGCCATTGTGAAGGAATTCATGTTGGCAAATTTAGAGCAGCAACCCTGGCCCTGTCTAGTTCACTAACATTTTGAAAGGAAAGTAGGTTTCAGAATATTTCAGTCCTTATGGCCTAAAATAACGCATGTGTAAAATCCTCAATAATTTTTATAGGAGGGTGTGTGTAATAAACCAGTCAGGCAGAAGCTGAGCAGAACTGTTCTTGAACTCACTTCTGATATTCAAAATTAGCTAATGAGAGCTGAACTGTGCATTAAAACAATTAGAATAGGAGGACTAAATGCACAAAAGCAAGCTAACAAAATAACTGCTCTCCCACAGCCTCACCTCCCAAATTCCCCTTTAAAAACCTGTGTCCACAGGTGGATGTAATTTATGACTATATAAAGCAGCTTTTCCTATGTTCAGCATTCACAAGATGCAGTGAAAAAATAGAGCTCAGCTCTTTGCTTTTATGTTAAATTTTTGGGGGCAAAAAACCAAGAATAGAGTTATATGTATTTTTTGAATCAGCATCTTTAATCCAAACTGAAGCAAAGTACCAGAAGAATGCAAATGCTGAAAAACAACATGATAAAAGAAAAACAAAAAAGCCCCAACAAAGCAGACACTTCTTCATAAACTCTGTATCACAAATAAAACTCACCTGAAAGATGAGCCTGGTTATGTATCTATAAAATGAT
>NW_008238330.1:3859125-3887303 GCF_000691975.1 Corvus brachyrhynchos | reverse complement strand
AAGAGATTAATGAATAAGCTGTCTGTTTGGCACATGAGAGGGTGACTCTTATTTGAATATTATTAATACTACAGGGAAAAGTTAATGAAGAAAAAAATATTCCCTTCTTATCAAAGGATAAGACAAAGAAACACATCTGAATAGGAAATAAACACAACTCTTCCACAGTATAGACACTGCTACAGGAAGCCTTCAAAGCAAGAAGTTCAGGAGGAGAACAAAAAGAAAAGAGATTCCAACACAGAAAGTTTTACTCACTTTTATTCAGATTCTAAGGTCCCTGTGGGAACAAATGTTAGCAGGTAATTAGCTATCAAACAATAAAATTAAACACAAAAAGAAGGAATTTTTATACGGACATTTATTCCCAGCAAAGTAGGAACGATTAGGCATTTGAACAGTAACTAAATGCTTTAGTGTCTCTTCCTGTGGTATCAAAATCTCCCTTGGATTCCATTTCAGTGTGACAAGAGTCAGGCAGAGGTGTAAAAAGACTCAATTATTTTAATCTAGAGCTTTGCACACAGCATCTGAAATTATAAAAGTTGCTAAATTTCAAGATTTTTTTTTACTGGATTTTACTATCAGATATACATTGAGAAGAAAATGGGCAAAAGTCTTGAAATAATTTTTACTCCGAAGATTTTGCTGAAAATGAACCCTGAAGATGCATGGCAGTTTTAGTTCAGGAAACAATAACGAGAGCTTTCATTACACAACTACAGTTCTGTTAAACTAATCAAAGCATCGCAAAATTATGAATTTTTAAGGATGCCCACAGTGACAAAGTAGACACATGTATGTACATGTACACATGTGCTAACTACGACAAGGCTCTACAAAGTCCTGATGGTTTTTGACACAAAGATGTGTATTAGAAAAACTAAGTCAAAGAATAATGAGGCAGGGGAAATGGGTAAGATAGCTTTTCCTATGAACTCCTATATTCATCCTGGTTTGTTGGTGTTTTTTTTAGAAAATTCAGGCAAGACATCCCTTTGCCTCAAAGTTTAAATATCCAAAACCATTTTCTGAAGAAAAATTGCTGTAAACTCCTCAAAATAAGAAGGGGGTGCACTCAGTGTGCTACAGCTCTTCTAATTGGGTCTATAGAGCAAGGAACACAGGAAAAAAAAAGGGCAGAGAGAACAAGAAATGCATTTTGCAAGCTGAAACTCAACGCTGAGCAGCAGCAAGATGGTTGACTCTTCCTACTCATATTGCTCCAGGTTTCCTGCCTATGGTTGTGGGCCAAGAAACCAATCCCAAATGAGTATTAGATCCAATACCAGCAGCACTGCCAAACTAATTGGTCTCATTTCCTTCATCTGAGTAAAGTAAAGGTGGAGAGTTTCCTGTAATGGACTGATATTTAAGGCATTTCTTAATGCACAGTGAGTTTATTTTTCTTTCAACTGTTTGTGTATATTAAAAAAAACCACTCTATGGAATAGCAAGGAAACAGGTAATGGTTCTCTAACAAAATAAAACAGCAGCCTATTCCTATTCCTTAAACTCTTGATCCTGCCTTTCAAGTTCTCACTTTGTGCTGTATTAGAATACATTTTGCATAAAATGAAAATTTGTTTTCAATTCTCTCAGTAAATGTTAGAGAAAACATTATTGGAAGGAAAACAAGCAGTGGATGTTGGGGGAAAAGAAAGAAGTCATCTTTAATGTGTGCTATTTTGAGGGAATTGCCACTGCATTGTGAAGCTCGGTATTCAATTCATAGAATCAAGGAATCTCAAAATAGGCAGAGGTGGAAACGACCCATCAGGACCATCGAGTTCAACTCCTGGATCTTACTGACCTACTTTTTCCAAGCAATAACTGAGAAGAAACCAACATTTCCCCCATTCTGTTGTAAAGGAATCACAACTATATCTATGTGTGTGATATTACATTCAAATTGGCTACAATGCCAGGTTAAAGCTGCTTTGTGTATACATGTCTATTATTATTTCCCTAAAATTAACTCCCATTGTAGAATGATGACATCACAACACTAAAGCATAGCAAAACACTGCCCTAGATCCCAGTGCAAGTCCTCAAAATTCACATTGGGTGAGACTGTTCTGCCAAGTTCATGTCTGTTAGTCATGGTTACTGTTTACATTGAAGGGGTTTAGACAACCGTGTAACACAGAAAGATATCAGTGCCGTGCTGCATTCATATTAACCAAGAAAGTAACTCTGCCCTGGTACCATGTGGGTACTAAGCTTGCTTTTACTGCCATGACTGCTGCTCAGTATTTAATATTCTATACATATGTTGCTATTGTTGGCACCATGTGAATCACTAAATGAAAGTGAAGATTTCTGCCAAATTTATCCTGTTAAACACTGGAGTGGCAGCCCACCCTGCAGCCTACACTTCCTGGGTAGCCTGACACATAAAAGGGCATCACAAGTATGATGAATCATATCACTTTAATAACTAAGTAAATGAAATGTCAGAGAGGTAAGGCTGTTGATTGAAATTTAGTGCAAATGGTAGACTAATAATTAACAAATACAGCTGCCTGTGAAGAGGCAGCACTGCCTTTCCATGTAGATTTATTCTTTTTGTTCTCATTTACTTTAGTTTTATGCTATGTTTGATGCAATCTTAATTTTCTTCCACTTGCCACTAGGCCAGGGAAGCCTGCCTCACTGCACTAGGGAATGCCAGGCCTCAATCAATGTCCACAGTCCTTGGGGCCTTCAACCCTTTTCAGTGTCTGGAACTAGTATTTGAACTTGTTGATAGTATTGATAATTAAAAATAAATAACACCATCATCCAGTTCAAGTCTTCATTCTACTATTAAAGAAGGTTTCCTCATAGCTAAATGTGTGCCCACAGGGAATAGAAAAAAGGGAAAAATCAAACTGAACTCCACTATATGTTATTAAGGGTGCACAAACAAAAATTTTAAAAAATGAACACTTCTCTAAAACACAGAAGCTGCTTTAAAATACACTATTAAAAAAAAAAAAAACAACCCAAACCTCAAAATAATAATAGTTTTAGGTTTCATTTAACTCTAAAGACATACAGATAGATTGTCCATAAAATAGCATCTATTACAATATTTAAAGTTTTGTTTCCAAGATTTTTTCATAAATTCCCAATTTACCTATCCATTAAACAGGACCTTTCTGTTCAGCACTTTCTGTCAGCACTGTTATCTGGTGTCGCTGGCAGGTAAGTAGAGTTATACGGGTGTTTACAAAAAGAAACTGTAGAGATACTTTTTTTTCAAAGGTCTGAAGAATATGGGACAGCACATGAACAGTGACATGGCAAGAAAGCAGCAAGCTTTTGCCTCTGTAAATACAAGTAGAACCTCTGTCACTGAATTAGGTAACATCACACTTTTCTTAGTACTGCTGGCACTGCTTTGATGTCATTACTGGCCATAAATGTTAAAAGATGAAGCTTCTTAAGAACTGAAGATGTAGTTTACATTTTTCTTCCCCCCCACCACTTCTTTCTAGGACAAAATAAATGAGACTCAAAGCAAATCAAGAACAATGCTGACCTGACAGACCAGAGGCACCCGAACTTAGCTACTCTGGAGGGAAATGGATTTACAAATACTCAATGTTCATGAGGAAGGCAGAAAGAAATCCCTCCTCTTGAACAGTTCTGACATGCACTTGCTGTCATATCAGTACCGTGATATTGACATTTGGGGTTGCACCTTTGAAAGAAACATTTTTAGGAAAAATTGAGTGACTTAAACCAAATACCTCTAACTACTAAATACTTATCACTTTGCAGTTTATATGTTGTTAGAAACAACTAAGTCTTTTTTAAATCTCTTTTTTAATTAGGTAGCTATGGATATTTTTTTCTCTATGGATGTTGTGAGCCTCTGTTCTTCTGCAAATGCATCACTATAGGAGATAATATAAAGATAGGTATCAGGTATTAGAGCCACAATTTTATTCTTCTCTCAGAAACCCATCAGGTTTCTGAGAGGTAAACAAGTGCCATAAATCAAAGCTACTGATGCACATATAATCCAAATAGCCTCTTTGTATCACCAGCTGTCAGCATGGGCCACTGGGCAACTGCTGTACCTGCATTCATACATCTATTTAATTTAATAAGGCTTCATTTAAACTGATAGATTGTGATTTTTTTCTAAGGGTTATTTTCAAAATTATTCTTCCCTCATTAGCATGTTTTTCAAGTTATTTATCTCAATGTTATAAACATTTTCCTTTCTCACTATAAAAGGAATTAGCAAAGCTAAAAAATTCTCTATAATGGACAACAACATGTAATTCCAGTAACACTTAAGGGGTTTTCTAACCCCAGAGAAAGTGGTTTTGATCAATACAATCTTTTCAAACAAGTTTTTGAAGTAGTCTTACCGAGTTCTTTTTGAAAATAAAAAATTGAACTGCATTGTTGACGCATCAACAGCCACATGGAAAAGGCAGTGACTTGAGTGAGTGAACTCAAGCTCTGCGTTTGCAAGGAAATAGCTCACAAAAGGAGTTTTCATCCAGTATGTCAGCTGCATTTTCTTTCCCAATCCAGTCCTAGCTCAGATACCCTCAGAAACCTTGATGCAAGACAACAGAGTGTTTACATAGAGGAAAAAGAAAGTATGTAATATCGGTATATTATTTATAAAATATCTCCATTCCCATGCCCATATTTAATTAAAAAAAAAACAACAAAAAAAAGCAAAACAACAAACAAGTTTTCTGAGCAATTCCTGTGAGAAAAGGTATTTCATAAGAAGAAACATAGGCAAATGACCAACGACCTTCAGTATGGTCATGACTACCTGCCAAAGAAATAATGATAATAAAAAAGCACATCAGTGGTTTCATTGCAGTCTTACAGGCACTTCACAGACAGCTCCAACTAACAGTTATGGGCAGTTTCTGTGCTCTCTTCCACAAGTAACACTTCATAACTGTTCATTTTTGCAAACTTTTCATCAGCTTTGGGTTATTTGCACATGTTAGTATTTAGGCTTTTTCAAGGTTATAATGCCAGTGACATATTTCTAGGTTAATTCTTACTTATAGAGCTTAACTCAAAGTGCACTTACTTAGGAATAAAGATGGCAAAGACCAGATCTGACATCTAACATTTAAGTAGATAGCAACTAAGAGAATCATGCTTATCTGCAATGATTTTCATTAAGACACCATGGTCTTCCACAAGAATGGGTTATTTTTTTAGCTAGTAACTAAGCCCTTCGCATAGGAGCAAAGCAGCACAAACAAATTTATCACCTTTGCTTCTTTCCCTTTGTCCTTTCAATCAATTGATTCTGCGTATCTGCAACACTTTTAAATTTTGAGGGAAAAAAATGGAAGTTGTAAAATATAAAGCCATCAAAAGAAAGGGAGTAGGGAGGTACAATAACACTAGCAAACCAAAGAGATTTGCTTATGCAGTGAGCAGATTCCCCTGAAGTTGTGGCCTGGCTCCATGCCACTCTGTCCTGGGAAAGACAAAAGGAGCTGACCTGTGCAAAAATGCTTCTTTCTGGAGACCAGCACAAAAATCTCTTAAGTACCTGCCAGCACTAAAAGGGCAGTCACCAGCTGGGTGTTACGATGTACAAACACAGTGTTTGAGCTCACAGGCTGCATCAAGAAGCTTAGTTTCACAGTTGACAGATTGCCTGCCTGAAAAATTAAGACACAGCTTCATTGTGGCTGACAGATTTCTTAGGCTCCAAAGGACATTTAAAAGTTATTCAGGTACGTATATTTTTCACAGGGAGCTCTGTATAGAAGTCTTAGATGTGCACCACTGGTCCATTATTCACAAAGCCAAAAATGCAGAGCAATAATGTGCAGAGCAAAGTGACTTAAAGTGATCAAGGTCTCTGATGTGACAAGTATATCAGATCATAGAATATAATTTCATTCTTGTAATTGCATGACAGGGGCAGAGTTTGCCTGGCACATGCATGCTGTGTGACCAGTAAAACTAATAGTGGTCCAGTTACAGGGACAAATTATTTCCATCTAACTGAAAGCCCAGCTAATAGTGCTAATATTACACAGCATCTCAAAATGAAGTTATTGGTAAAAAATACAGATCTTAATAGAACTGTTACAAAATGCTAGTGTGTGTGAAAGAAAACAGCATTTCATAAAAGTTACCCTACCTAATATTTTAACTGCTGAATATCTTGAATTACCCACTATAAAAATAATTTATAATACAGTTAAAATACTTTCAAATCTTTACATCTTCCACTGGCATAAGCTCACCCTACCAGTGCCCACCTGGGTCCTGTGACTAACAGCACCAATTTTCTCTCAAGAGGGACTGGCAAGAGCAGGGGTGTAAGTCATCATTACACTGGGATCCTTGCCCAGAGCTGGATATCAGTGATGCAGCTTTCTCCCTTCTCAGTTTCAGTTAATCTTAGGAAGAAATGTACATTATTAATTTTTATTTTTTATTTCTTTAAAAATACATTTTTCCACCACAGTCTAGTTGCTTGTCCTTGCTTCCCAGGTAGATGTTGAGAGTTGCCCAGCCTCCCCTGTCAAGCTCTATTAACACAAAGGTCTTTCATTTTTCATGCTGTGACTACCAGCAGTCTTCAGACCTTCACTCTCTTTGGGATTCACAAGTTTTATAGGTCATCTAATATAGAAAAAGGAGCTGGATGTTTTTGAGAGCTTCAACAAAGACTATGCTGTTGATTTACCTATTATCCTAACCAAGCTGCATGTGGTTCCCACAGCTTAAGGCAAGGACCTGGCCCAAACCTTCCAGATGAAAATGGAGAGTTATGTTCTCCACAAAAATTTGTCTTTGGCAAAGGATTCTGTCAGTTCTAATTAAAAGCAATAATTGCACTAGAACACTGCTAGGACTGCCTGAGGTCCTAAGATGATTTGAGCCTCAAGTCTGTGCTAGATTCAGAAGATATTATCTAGACTAGTTCAATGACTCTTCAGGTTGACTACAGATTAAAGAGTGAGCCATTTCCTCAGCACATGCTAAAAACAAGCATCTTCCGATACACAGGTGTCTAAAGCCTTTTATATCTCCAAAAACAGCACTGTCATGAGACCTGGTAGGATCACAGCACAAGGCAATGATCTTGGTGGATGGTAGCTTTTTTTGTTCTCCTGCTGCTGCGAAGAATTTTCCTCGCCAATGGTAACAAAACCCAAACAAACCTTACCAGTAAGTCTGTCCTGTTTCCTTCATGGATCAGCTTTCTTGAAACATGTATTCAATCTAATTAGGCTCTATTTTATCAAAGAGTCAAAATCAGAGAATGCTACACGTTCCCTTGTTATCTTTATTTCAACAAATCAGAAAGCAAAACCAAACCAACAAAGAGTAAAGCTTTTATGTAATTTTAGTCACATTAGTTGTGGTCTTCATGGGAAGATGAAACACGCAGAACAGCTTCAACATATACTGACACTACTAATCCAAGCTTTGCCACCTAAACCTCCCAGAGACTTGAATTGACCGTGTCTTGTCTCATTTTTCTCATTTTCAGTTTGGGTTATTTAATTTTATTTCATCTTTCTCAGAGGTGAATTAGGTCTTTCAATACACAAATCATAAATCAAGGATTGAAAGATATCAATTACAAAAACTCTGTTGGCCCCATTCCAAAGTCCCTCATGACTCTCTCCTCCCAAAACTTTGTCATCAAATAAAACCTTTCCTTATGACTGTGCATTCCCATCCTTCTTTCCATCCAAGAACTTGTACTGCTCCATTTTGGTAAGTCACTCTGTGATGTTTCAGGTCTTGATCAGCACCAAATTTTTTCCCCCCCCCCCCTTTTTTTTTTTTTTTTTTTTTTCAAACTGCAGGCTGTAGTTTAAACAGAGACCCCCCCAAGAGACAGTCTCAACATTAATGCAACTATTTTGCTCCACATTCTGCAATAAAGTAAATCTGGCATCAATTTACCTATCCCTGACTCCTCTCTGATTATATTGTGTTACTTAACATAAAAAATTTGGTTGAAAGGAGACACTGTTTGATGCACATGGCCTGCAAATTACTTTCCAATAGCCTTAATCCCAGTAATTCCACCTCTTCATACCCTTGGATATTCTGAACTATGAGGCAATACAACACTCCTTTTTTTTGCATTTGCTTTATTTAAGGATATGATTACATTATCCACACTTGCTCATCTTTACAATTTACAGCTTTTTTTTTGCAGACCTCCATTTTCCATGTTTCTTGGGGTGATTTTATGATAATACTGTATTCCCCTGTTGTCTGCTTTACTCCCAGAAATGGGTCCCACAGCTTTAAGCTGGGTCCGAGGGAAAGCGGAGTGGAAGCTGGGCGAGTTCTTCAGAGCAGTTTGTGTTCAAGGACTCACACACACTCCCCTGGGTGCTCAGCACTGCAGAGCCGAGGGAGTTCATTTTTTAGCTAGCCTGTTAGCTGAGGCAAAAAGTTTTCCCAGGACTGCATACCAAAATCCTCTGGTAACAACTTCTTCTTTTTGGAACTGTTCAGCTTAGCTGTGATGCAAGAACCAGAGCATCGGACACTGCAGACTGGCGGGGACGCTGCATCCCAGCCCAGATCTTGGGAGAAGGCCGAGCCAGCTACAGGAAAGAACTCTGATGCAGCAAGGAGGTTTAATATCTTAACAGTTATTCATTTTTCACCTGTGCCCTGCAGGCACTCATCTTGTTAAATAATTTTTTTTCACTTTCCTCCAAGAAATTCCTTTTGTACTGGTGGGGGAGGGAGTGCTGAAACCTGTGTTCTTTCAGAGGAGACGTTCATTCCAGAGCATTTTCCTCCTAAACTTGTCTCAAACTGAGACACTATGCCATATCTGCCATCAAAACACCAGAACATTCTTAGGGCACACACCTGAAGATCTGTCATAAGACCTTTCAAAATCATTAAAGAAAATATGTCCTTCCTCTGTGTTAAAAATATCATTCTGATTACTAAAAATAAAAGTCTTTCAAAGTTCTCTAAAGAAAGCAGTTATATGCTTCCTTTAGTGTATCCCTTGGGGCAGCATCAGTTTTACAAACTCAAGTGTCCAACATTGTCAATTTTTAACTCATTTTCTGAAGGGAAACTGCTTGTATTTAGTAAAGTATTAGTTTTAAGGAAAATAAGGTTTTGTTTGTTTTTTTTTTTTTTTAATGGGGAACTAACCTTATTTGCACCACTTTAGTTTAAAAGATGAAGCAAAATTATTAGAATAAGTAAACACTTATTTTAACCTGGTATATTCTCCCAAAATGAAAACAAGTTACCAGTGCCCCTACCACTAAGTCACATGTCAACTCTCATTCCATGCAGAGCATTGTCTTTTTTTTTTCCCCCGCACAAAATGAACTATCACCAAAAAAAGTTAGACGTTAATTGTCTTTTTCTAACCTTCTACAGGAGTACCATATAGGACGTTATAACTAAGAAGAATTAATATTAAAAGGCATTAAAATTATTAAAGGAGCACTGCAATATTCTTCCAGTGGGCACAGTTGCAAATATCCATTACAAGGGTCCTCTAATTATTTAATTTACAATGATAATAAATTAATTCATCGCCAATAATGTTTATAATTTAAGAGACATTCCAGACACAATGACCATTATTATCACATCTGTAAGTAAGAATAGTCTGACTGAGATAAATTCCTTCTCTCAGGCTATATTTAAAGCCTGCATTATGGATTCAATAATGTATTGTTGCATCTCTAGCCAGAACTGTGCTGTTTTTAATATTTCCCTGGGTAACAAATGAGGAAGTGCTTTGACATAAAAGGCTAATGAAAGCAAACAAAAAAGCTACTGAGAACTCCGAGTGGAAACCTAAGGAAAAAAAAAAAAACTCAAGAAGAATAAAATGTGCATTACTGTCAGATTAATTCATCCCACTAAACAGCAAGAGCTTTCAGAATGCTAGCACTGCTCTCCAGCAGCAGTCTTCACCAACACTACTGGTGTAACCTTGTCTGAAAGCATTCATGTTTCACCTTGTGTTCTGTCCTGCTGTTGTTTAGTGTCTAGAGAGGAGGAGTAATAAGAGTATTCAGGCATACAAATTCCTGTTGTCTTGCAAAACTGTAATTTTATGGTTATGAGAAGAAACATTTTAATTAGGCCTTAGCAAGAGGAAGGAGCTGGCTCCCAACAATGCCTGCCAGCGCTCAGCTATGCTGGCCAAGCCCAGGAAGCCTCCCAGGGCAACATGAAATCTGAGCATCAAGCAGTTTTTTTGCCAAGTGTCTCCCGACTTCTGAAGCATCTCAAGTATACAAAATGGTTCTGAAATGCCACATCCTTCATGGATTGGCTTAATCCTTACAGAAATTCAGCTGCAGGAGGCAGGTTTGGAGTTTGCTCCTGAACTGAGAAAGGGTTTCCCAGTTCTCAAGGGATCAGGTTAGTTTTAATGGCAAGCATTCATATAATAATAAAGGTTTATTTCATCACACCCACAGAGAAATAACATATGGCAAATAGCACTTCATGAGAGTCCCACCAAAGATATATTGCACATATTTTAACTGACAGGCAAGTGATACAGGAACCTTATGACAGTACTCTACAAATGTAACCTTTAATGTTAATGATTCCAGCTTATATTCGCACATAGTTTCATTTCCAAGAATAATTAGGCAATTGATATCTCCATCTGGCTCAAAATGCTTGCTGACACATTTTTAATCAAACACTCTCGTCAGTCTTCAAACTGGATATTTTAAAATTAAAAATATACCACATTCAGCCATCAGTTATGTCAACTGATGGGTGCTTTAGGTTCAAGATGACACTTTCGGCAACTAAAGGCGGCTATGACTGCTGTTAACTTGCTGTCAGTCACTGTGCAAAAAGAAACTCAATGAAGCTGGGAGAAACTGAAGTTCAAGTCATTCCACAAAAAGAACTATACTTTTTTCCAGCTTCTCTGGATTTCTTGGGATAAGGAATTTGGAACACAGAGATTACATATTGCAACCCTAACAGCCAGGCTATTAACTATGCCACTGTATGCCTAGCTCATGGCTTGGTTTTGTCAGAGACTTCTTGAAAAATCTTTGACTACTCCCATCACAGAATAAAGAGAATAAGAAGGGTATATGATTATACTGAAAATCATATGTAGCATAGTTTGGGTGCTAAGTTAATCAGGTAATTCCTGTTTAGTTTGATCCAATACTGATGCTGTACTTTACAATAGAAATCCAGGCATGAGCATAAAACCCATGTTTCCTTTGACACCAGATCTTCACAGATGCAAGTCAGAGGAAGACAGACCTTCTGCCCCCTGCAGAGACCTTCCTCCTCAGCAAGCCACCACCTGTGGGAGTGTATGGTCTCCTCCAATTTCAGGAAAGGACTCAGTCACAACCTAAGCTTATCACTTCCTCGCTGTTCTCAGAAACTTCTTTCCTCTAAATTAGAAGATTGAATTACTAGACAGCACACACCATCACCTCTACAAGTCCAGGCATCACTTTGATTTTAGTGACATTATTCAGAATATTTCCAACAACTCCTTTGGGACCTGGCCAAAATTGTACTTCCATCCCTTGCATAAAGCAGGTGTCTCAGATGCAGAATGAAAAAACATTATAAACCCATTTTAAAACACTGTCATCCTTCCCTCCATAAGTGAAAGCTTTCAATCAGTCCTGTAGATATTCAGCAAAGACATTTCTCAGCAAAGGTGTCTGAAAACTCATCAGCTACCAATGTCAGACTGATCGTGCCATCACCTTCTTCACTGCAGAGGAACTTGCCATGCTGCATTCTTTCTTTCTCTCACTACTTTCATAAATATATATGTACCAATAAAAATTACAAAGAATATCAGAATTTGTACAGAAATATACTGTGTAATTTACTATCTGCAGTAGCAAAGAAAAAAAGAAGTATAGTAGTAGCATAATGAAGCAATATTCATTTATGAGACAAAGTGAACACAGAAGAAAGAAATGTTAACAGAAATAACCCCCATACAACATTACCTTTCAAGCAGAGGGTATCTTTATAGCTCTTACATACACTAAACCACAGCTCTGGTTGCATGAGAGATTGTTTATTGCACCTGAAATGATCTTTATTACTTGGGATGCATGACAGAATAAAATAATGAATACCCCATGCTGTTACAGTGTGGCAGAGTCTGTATAGCATTTTCTTTCAGCATGTCAGCTTAAAATTTCCTCCCTCCCAATATTTCCAATTACAACAGTTCCTTTTTGCTTTTACGTAACTAGAGGAGGAAAAACATTAAAAATAACAATAATATAGAGATGTTATTTTTGCAGAAATACATAACTAGCAAAGTTAAAGATGAAAAGTGGTGGCATAAAGGGTAGAATGAAAGGTAACGAGACACTTGTGGCAGTACAACAAATAAGAACAGAAAAGCATTATTTCTTTTGGTTATGAAAAAATAAATGTAGTAGTTACTGTTCATCACACTTAAATCCCGAGTTAGCAGCTTCTTCAAAGTTATAATAAATATTTATGCAGAAGAGGTATTCTGTGATGCAAATAAATTGTTAATCCAAATGTCAATAACAGAATTTTAATCCCATTAAATAAAGCCTTTTTTGTTTCTCAGATATGATTACAAATTCATAGTGAAGATTAATCTATTTCATTTTACAGTAGAAATTTCCCCAGATTTGGCAAAATTTATTCTGGAAAAAGAGAAAAACAGATCCTACAGGATACACACTTGTTTCAGTGTCATTTTGGTAAACACAAGGACTAACTTTGGGTTGCACTTTTAACACTTTTAAGAGATACCATACAAAAATCAAATCCCCTTGCCCACACCCCCTAACAATTCAGTGTAAGTCATAGCTAATTATACTACTTACTGGTCAGCCAAGACCACATACAACCTGCTTTTATCCAAAGATACTAAATACAGGCAAGATATGATTATGTTTTTTAGCATTGTTTTAACCTGTTAGGCTCCCATTGCAAATGAGCCTTCCATATCCCTATTCTTCCTCTTAAAAACAAAGAATCTAAACTTGAAATTTGTTCAGTAGTTAATCTAATTAAAGTTTCCTTTTGTAAGTGTCTATGATTCCTTGCATTCTGAAGCCTTTTAATTAATATTGAGCAAGGGCTTTGTTTACCCTCCTGGATTACAGCCTCTATCTCATCTCTGCACTGCCTTTGTCACTGGAAATGAAGAGAAAGTTGATGCCCTTTTTGGCATTATGCCTTCCCTTTTCTCAGGAATTAAGGTCCTCTGTAGTCAACTTGCATTCATTTTGAGAGGCATTACAAGAAAACACTAGGTGGGAATGTTTCATAGATAAGCAAGTTCATTACCATTTATCCCTGTGAAATTCAAGTTGTTAAATGTTGTTCTTCCTTTTTGTGACACAGAGAGTGAAAGATGTTCTCCTCTCTCCCTCTAACCCCCTTCTTTCTGTTCCTATTTAAAGCTGAGAGGGATTGAAAGGTGTCTAGTTTTAATTAGATGCACATTTGCTGACTTTCTGGTCCTTGTGTTCATAGCCTTGATAAACTGAAGTGCTATCTACAGATCATAAAAACAATTAATGGGTGATAACATGACAATTTATATGAGATTTATAAGTTAATAAGTAGTGAAAGAGTGCCAAGAGTGTCTGCAAAATTTATTAAAAAAAATAGATTCAATTGCTAAAAGTTGGGGGTTTTTTCAAACCACAAAAAAAGCGCTTCTCTTTAATTATATTTTTCCTTTTGCAGAAGTTTCTGTATCCAAAACAGATCACACTGAACTCACAGAAAAGCCTCCTTCCTAACTTGCATTAAAAATTCTTGCACTACTTATGCCAATGCTGTACATTTGTATAGGAAAGAAAGATTATAGGAAAGAAATTTTTACCATGAGAATAAGCAAAAGTAACTGGTTGAATGATTAAAGTTTCATGTTTATGAATGAGATATCTGCTGTGCTACTTTTAAAATGCTCACATCAGTATGAAATACTATACAACTGTGTTTTCAAGGGACCAATAGTATGCCTACGAGGTAAAGATTGATAAAAGACAGGTACAGAGTCAGATGCAACAACCTAAACGTCTCCTCAGCAACTCTCCAAGGCTGAGTGGCTTTTAGCGCTGGTTTTACCAGGCTGGGGAGAACAGCAATCAAGCTACAAAGATTATGCCAAGATAACTTTTATCACTCAACTAACTCTCATTTGGCCAATAAAACCCACAAATGACAACACAGTAAGGATGAGATGCTGACTTTGGCCCACAGAGCAGAACACAAGGAAGATAAAAGTATTATCTGCAATGACTTATAGTAAAGGTGATATTAGTCATGGAGATACTAGACAATGTAAAAATGTACTCTGAATATGATCCACATTGAAAATGTTTTATTATAATGCTAAAGTTTAATTAACTCTACTATGACAACCTTGAAAAACCATCTTGGATATATTACAGAAAAAACCAGTCATCTCTGCAGAAAGACTTGAATCCTCCATGAATCCAACCCTTTCTGAAGTCTCAGATGAGCTGGTAGCTGTCATTCAAGAGGCTAGAACCTAAAATGGTCCACCAACATCTTCTCACAGCTGCAACTACTGTGAGCATTTAATTCAAATGCCAGAGGTAGACGCAAGAGTCAATGATGAAGATGATCATGTCAAAACAAAGACAAGACCCCCATACTGGGGCACCAAGCTCTCAGAGCATACTCCAGTTATATTGCCAGACAGGGAGAAAATTAGGTACAGACCTCAGCAACATCCTGGTTCTCCTAGTACAGACATTTGTTTCATGGACTCGATGGGAAATAACATTTACACATCTGGAGGAACCAAATATGAGGGCTTACAATATTTTGGTTGAGAATTAGCATACTGGTTGATTCAAAATAACACATCGGTCAGAGACAGCAATTCCTTTGAACAAGCAAGACATATGAAATCTTTGCAAAGTCACAAGACTATATCAAGAACTAATCAACAGGATTAGTGTGAAACTATAGAAAACTGTATAAAAGCTATAAAAATGCTGAAAAATTGAGTGTAGTGTGAAAAACACAATATAATTCTGCAATGTCAGATTTGATTAATTTTAGCACACGAGAGGAAAAGATTATATACTGCTACAACAAACAATGAAAAATTGCAGAATAATAAAAGGCCACAATTGCGGTTTCTTATGGCTATCATCTTTGAGAGCAGCCACTTGACTCCATAACAAAAATTCTATGAATTCCTAGCCCTCATATTCCAACCTGTTTTCTACAATCAGGTAAGCGAGATCTCATGCATATTGCAGATGCATACACACACAAACTGTTAGTAAAGTGCTCCAAGTAAATCAGAAATGACCTTGCTGTCATTTTAAAAATAGTGGCAAATACAATGCACATTTACATTCCTGGCCTTGACTATCAAGATTATCCTTGTAATTCATTCCTCCTCTGTCAGGAATAATCTCCTGATATCCTTTCTTAATGGTAGGCTTTCTTATGCTAGTCCTTCTGTAAAGTTAAATTGATAGATGTGCATTTAGACTTTAATTGTTTAGAATACTTCTAAACTCATGCATATGTTTTATGTTAGCAGCAGACTTCTATTAATTAATAGCACAAAGCCAACTGTGTCTAGAGCTGAAGGTTAAAGACAATCGGCACAAACAAGAAAACAAAAAGGAGAGTTAAGTCAGAACAGACATATTAATATTTATGAGAAAAAACAATCTGCCAAAAGGTGATAATTTCCTTTGATTTAATTAAACGGGGCGGGGGGGGGGAACAGCAGTGCAATGGACATAAGAGATTGTGAAGATTTGAAAAAGCTCTAGGTAGGGTTTCTCATGAGTTCTTATTAAAGTCACAATGGTTTTGTTTGGAAATATTTAGTATCAGGCAAATACAAAACAGATTCACAACAGAAAGAAAAAATATTGATCTATCACCAGATGAATTAGAAGTGCCATTTTCAGATAAGGAAATCATTGGCAGCAAATGTTCTAAGGTCTAAAGAAACTCAGAAGCACAATGAAGACATTCACATTTAATAAATAAATATTAATTTTGGTGAAAACATAATTATTGCAAGAAACAGACCAACCTTTCAGGTGGTGAACTTAGGGAGACTAACATTCTGGGCAAGTTTTTTCAGAGGGTGAAGTCTCTTGTGCACAAATGACACATCATGCTTTCAAAACAATACCATAAATTGAAATTTAATATTACTGTAATTTAATGCTTGCCAGGAATAGAAGAAAAAGAGGAGCAAATACATCTCATACCATAATGCTCTAATCAATTAATGGACAGAATTGTTTTAAGCCTATGAAAAGACCTGTACTTGCAGATCAGAAAAGAAGATTTAGACTCCAATTTAAGATTTTGGTTTACTGGAGTTGACACACACATGGCAAGAAAAACCTTTTAAAGACCCTATTGCATCCAAAGTAACACCAGCTTGAGCCTTTCTTGTCTCTACTTGAAAATAGTAATGTGGTAAAATTAATGTAACATGGTAAAAGTGGAAATTGGTAATTTCTCCTTTTCCTTGGAGACTGGAAAAGCTACACAAAAAACTATCAGAATAAATCTGCAAACATACTTTCCCCCTCTAAAAAGTGGGGTAAGCTCCCATCCTCCTCTCCCTCTCTCTCTCCCCCTCCTTTTTTCTTACTCCATTTCACTATTTTTTCCAGGACTGAAAATGTGTGTTGCATTCTCGGGAAGACAATGTTTAAATTTTTCTTAGTGAAAAAAAACCTAGAAAATACTATAAGTCTTTTAAGAATGCCTTTTCTTGGCATTTTTACACTCAACTGTCAAAAAAGCTGGAGCTGACAATTAAACATTTCACTGCTTCTCCCAACATAGCTTCTGAACTTGAACTACCCATTCTGTGAAGGGAAATATTATCTGAGAGACTTCCAAACAAGCTAATATGAATTGAGACTCTGCTGGACCTTTAATCCAGTAAATGACTGGGCACCAGCTGGGGAGCCATAGCCATTACCACCGGTCAAAGATTTATCCACTAAACTCAAGAAACCTTGGAAAGGGCTCAGACCTGGAGCTGGGACTTAATGGATGAACCAGAAGAGAGAACCCGGGTCCCTTGCCATGCCTTTATTCATGCTTGAGCTCTATGATGAATACAAAGCAGCAGAAACTGATCTGACAGAAAAAAAGCAAATGGACATTTGCCCTTATTTTGCCCTTTAACAAAAATGAAAAGAAGGTAAGTTTAATAGGGAAGTGACATTTTATCCAGCCTTTTTTATTTAGGCTCAAGAGGATGCATTCAGATATAGCCTCTTTAGTTTTCTTTAAATACAATTTATCTATTGCAGTTTAATGAGGATATAAATTTATATTAATTATATATTAATACAAGTCACAAATGAAGTTACTATGCAATCATTTTCTGCTGAATGAGCACCATTATGTGAAAAGATGTGAAACATCCAAGAGATTTATGTTTAAACAAAACTATTCCTAAACCTGCTTTAGGGTATGGAAGTAAATTAAAAGCAACAATTGTATCTAAGCATTTATTTGTTATTATGAAAGTTATTTCTAAAGTGCCTTGAATTGCATCTAGCAGGAAAGGGAAAAGGGGTTTATATTTGTGTGTTCAGGTGTATGTACAATTTGATTATATGTTAACTACACTAAAGAAAAATTTTTCAGATACACTAAATGAATAAAAACGACTCCCAAAAGTGTAAAATTACACAAAATAAAAAAAAAAAAAATCAGCTGCAGAATATACCTCAATAGCAGAGGGTGCTTACACAAATCACTTTAAAACCTAAAGTAGGCAGCAAGTAAGGACAATTTTGGTTTTTTCCTCTACTGAAGAGGGACTGTGGGGAAGAGGGAAAGGAGATGGGTAACATATTTCTCCTAAAAATAGCAAGGGAAACACCAAAAAAAAAAAAGAAACAAACTGAACCAACCAACCCAAAAAACCCGAAAGAAGTTACATGAAGGCCCAATGTAGAAAAAGAGGAAAAGTCACTGGAACAACTCAAGCAGAGCAGTTGACCCAAATTTAATCCATTTCATTCCAGTGAACTGTTGGGAAAAAAAACCAAAACAACAAACAAACAAGAAAAAAACACAGGAAGAGTGAGGAAGTGAGGGCAAGTAGGAAAAAGCTTTTGTGATTGGTTGTTCAAAGTCTGTTTGACAGAATAGTTTTACAGCAAAACATTAAAACTTGCTTTCCTTAAAAGCTTTTCAGACCTGATCGCAGTTTGGAATATTTGCAAGGAAGAGTTACTGAATTGCTGTTTTCACTTTCTGGTAGTCCAGGAGTACACAAATTCTGTTCTGGAGGTACCCTATTTGACACAAGACAGAAAAATTGCTTTTTGCAAACCCTTGTTAAGGTTCCAGAGAGCAGTGTTCATAAGAATGAAGTATATTACTATTAGTACCACTCCTAAGAGCCTTTATCAAATGAGAAAGCCTCTGCCACTTACCTTATCCTGCCACCAGTCCTACAAGAAAACCAGGATCCAGCTTAGTGCTGCATTTCCTTGAAGGCTAAGTTTTTCTTCATAAGTGTGCAAAGCCACCAAACACCATGTCAACTAGAATGACTCTCTCAAAGCATCTCAACTAGAAGACCTTCTAGAGATAATTATAAAATAGCTAAAGGGACGCTGGCTTATAAAAAAAAAAGGCAACACAAAAATTATGTAATTTACCATTTAAATCTTTTCATGTCTTGTTCTAAAGTGTCATCCACTCACCATACAGGAATAAAGATTAAAAGAATATTGCCTATTGTCCTGGGGTGATGTTATGAAGCCGCTTTACTCCTAAACTGCCCGCTCACCGCCCAAGGCCGCTGTGCCTTTAGATGGGCCCGGGGGGTGGGGCCGTGGGACCGAGTGCGGGGCACTTTAATGGCTCAGCCCAAGGGCTCGGGGGGCTCTGGGGCTCTGCGGGGCTCGGAGGGAGTGCGCCGGGAGCGCTGTGCTGCTCTTTGGGTTTCTTTTGTGTTCCGCATAGCTGGGAAAAGGTTCTGTTGGTTTTTCTTGTTCTTTTTCCCTTCTCTCTCCCTTGCCTCACTGCCTCCCTTCCCTCCTCGCCAGTCCGGGGAGCCTGCGGGGGCAGCCCCGGTGGGCCCGTGGGGTGGCCCTGGCTGGTCCGAGCCCGTGTGGCTGTTCCCTCTCTGGGAATTTGTTGTATTTTGACGGTTTTTTCCCTGTTCTACTGTCATAGGTTAGCAAGCATAGTCCCAGAAGGGACGTCCTTGCTAAGGGGTGCTTACAGTTTCCTCTGGGAACTGATAGAACCTATCAGCTGGCCAGTTTGAATAGGACAATTCTTGGAGTGTTCAACTCGTGAGCAAAAGCACCTGCGCTGAGATAGGCAGATGCTGACGCAGCTGTAATTTCATGAGAAGTTTGGACAGGGAGGGATGAACCAGATGAGGACTTTTGCTCCAAATGGGAAAGGAGAAAACCTCAGTCCCTAGAGATGAACCAGATGAGGACTTTTGCTCCAAACGGGAAAGGAGAAAACCTCAGTCCCTAGAGATGCTCCCAGAGATAGTCCTAACGATGAAGATGATGAAGACCCTTTGCTCCCAGGGAAGGAGAAGGGCCTCTGTTTTTGTTTCTGAACGGCTCAACCTTAAAATTGTACCCCAAAAAACTTCAAGAGTGGACCCTCGAAAGCAGTTGCGGGAAAAGCTGCAAGTCGGGGGAAAGGACTCACACGCAGGCAGAGAGACTCCTCTTCCTAAATGGACTGAACAATATTTGGAAGTGGGCGGCTGTCTCGTTGTGATAATGTTTTCATAGCATGAGCAAGAAGAGACTTCTCTTTCTAAATGGACTGAACAAGGTTATTATGGAAGTGGTAAACAGACTGAACATCTTAAGGGTTGTCTTTTCACATTGTCAGTGGGAGAAGGGAGGAAGGTGGGGGGAGGAGGAGAGTTCTGAAGGTGGTATAATTTTTTTTCTTTTCTCCCTTCTTTTAGGTCTGTTAATAAACTTCTTTATATTCTTTCAAGTTTGGTGCCTGCTTTGCATTTCTCCTAATTCTTATCTCACAGAAGATAAACAGTAATGAGTATTTTGGACCAAACCACTACATCTACCCTGTTTTGTTTGGGTGTTAATAAACGGTTTGTTTTTTCCGCTTTCACTTGCTGTGACCCGCTTGTCTTGGTGGAGGAAGAGGGGAGGCCCTTTTCCCTTTGGAGTGTTTCCTCCTGATGTTTTGTCTCCAAGACCAAGAGACCTATATTACTGCTGGTCTAAATTTAATGAAGATCAGCTTTATGATCTCTGCCTAAGAAAATGTGATGCTTGAAGAGGAATTTTAGAGAATCAAAGAATTATTAAGCTTGGAAAAGATCTCCAAGATCATGAAGCCAAACCTTTGACTAGACTCAACTAGAGCACAGCACTAAGTGCCATGTCTATCATTTCTTGGACATCTCCAGGGCTGGTGACTCCACAATCTCCATGGGTATCCTGTTTCATTTACCTAAATGTTTATCCTCATATTAAAAAATCAATTTTAGGTATTAAAATAGCAGTATGGGTTGCTGCTTTTTTTTTAAAAAAAAGATATCCCCCCCATGAACAAACATGAACTCTTTGAGGATGTTAAGTTGAACAATGACAACAGGTCAACTGGTGGATTTTTGTTGGGTTTTTTTGTTAGATTGTTTCCTTAACCTCCATACAGCACTTTTTCAAGATTAAATTTTATTAGGAAATTCAATTTAACATGCACTTATCTCATTCTGACTGCACAGGAGGGAGATGAACATTAATTTAAAAAGGCTCACAAAACTGCAGAAATCTTTTTTCTTATAGCCAGAAAAAAGAAAACGTGACAAATCCTAAAGTTACTCAAGAGGCATTTAATTTGGCAATTGTGTTAAAAAAAAAACAACCGAAAGAAAACAATTTAAAAAACCTGAAAAGGACCCGTCAAAGCCCCTCCTGATTGTACTTCTACTATCCCTCTGAGCCAAGTAAAGAGATATGCTTCTTCAGTTTAGTAAATTTATGTTTAAAGCTCATAATGAATATTGCAACTGATGAATGAATTATCCTTTTGCTCATGAAAAATTGTCCTTACTTGAAAAAAAAAATCAAATGTTTCGAAAATTCCTTAACATTAACTTAGCACGAAAAATGCTGGAAAAAACTCTCCCAATTAAACTAGTCTCTCAATTAAACACTAACAAAGCCAAAAGAGTAAGTTTCTTATTTCAAAATACCGTAGCTTATGCTTTTTCTTCTATAGATTTGCATGTTGATGTTGTCAAGTTCATTCACTGTCTTGCAAGTTCACATATTTTGTCAAATGAATTTCCCATCTGTTTCATTCTGAGGACAGCACTGCACAGAGTGTTTTCCCTTTTCTGATATCCTTCTCCAGCTGTGAAGCTATATCCAACTCAAAAGGGATAGATTTCCATTACAGTGATTTGAAATTTTGTTCCAGAAGCCAGGCTAAGTACTAAATAGAAGTAATTCCTATTTATATGGTATTTTAAGTGGTATCTTTGCTTTCCATTTATAGGCAATCTAAACTCTATATAGCAACATGAAAAAAAAATCGTGTTATCACACCCACACCCAAAAACCCCAAACAAACACCAACAAAACCAAACCCCCAAATCAAGACCTTTATTATATAATTTTCCTGATTCCAATTCACCCACCACTCCGATTACCAAACTGGTACTAAATTTTCACCTTGAATTTCTAGTAAGGCTCTCCAAATCTCAAGATTACACTTATGCACAACCAATTATTTGATTTAGCTCTCATCTCCTCCAGAAGCCATCTCCAATTCAAGCACAAAGCACAGTCCCAACTTTCATAATCATCACCAATCAACTTCACTCCCAACTGAGCTTCTGAAACAGGAAGAAGGTTTCCCAATGGCAGTAAAACACAAAAAGCTCTTTAGTTCCCCTGCTCCACTCATTTCAGGCAAAACTATATGGTTGCAACTCCTGTTCTGTCCCTCTATTTGATTGGAAATATCTCCAATCTGATAATTATCCCAGGACACGACTCAAATTCCCTTGTCAGTACAACAGAGAACGCTGCTTTAAGGCTTAAGTTATAGTGTATTTCTCTTTTAGGTGTTTGGTTATTTGAAGGGGAAATAAAATAAAATAAAAACAAAAAGCCTTTCAAGCAAACTTAAGAGACACTGAATCACACCCACACTAGGATGTGTATTAGAAAGATGGATTAATAGAAAAGCATTACCTGGATTAAAGAAAATACTAATACCAATAGAAATATTTCACATGATTCTAATGAAACACTGGTTTGTTTCTCCTACTTCCAGCATTCATAAACTTCTCCAGATTCATAAGCTTCTCATTATACATTTTTTATCAGTTTAGGTGCAATAACTGACTGAGCACAGACTCAGCAAAGTCAATGACGCAGGTCTTGAATTTGATACAGATCATCACCAACTACGTCAATTCTTGGTCTACACCTTTTCTCTTCAGGCACATTCTCCCAGATACAAGAGCTGGTGGAAGGGTTTGTTCTACACATTGGTCATAACTAGGTTTGTTCCCTTTTTAACTACTGTTAGAATAAAATATATTTGAGTAACCAAAAGAATTTTCTTCCATTACAATTCTCCCATGAAGTAACTTCATGCTTTTTTGACTTAGAGAATTGTGTATGAGAAGAGATTTGAAGAAATACAAAAATATTTTCTTTACTGAAATGGATTATATCCTAATGGTATTTTATGTGATATTGCTGATATTTCCTTCTTTATCATCTTCTGCATTTCAAAAGGAAAGCAACCAAGAGAACTTGTCTAGAACAACTTAGACCTTAGCAGGTTGGCTTCTCAAGTCCAAGATGGAAAATCTTCTGTTCTCACCCTACCCTCCCCCCATTTATTTTTTTCTTTTCCCTCACAGCTTAGAGCTACATTTTTCAAACTGTGCACAAAGGAGCAAGAAGGTAGAAGCTGTGTGCTTGAATATTTCAAGGCTGATAAAAACACCAGGTCTTGTGTCTCTAGTTCTACCATACAAGATTTCTTGCCATTTGAGACATGAGCAACACACCTGCAGCACACCTATCATTAAGGATCACCAACTTAAAAAATTTTAAATGACACTCCTGTCCAAAAAAGATTAAAAAATGTGTGGTGTATTTCTTCCCAAATTAAGCACACATCTAAACCATTCTCTTCGTCAACTCCTAGCTATATCAAAGGTGTGAAGTCGAGGCAGAATAATTTTATTGCTATGTTTTTCTTTCCCACCCTAATTCAAAACACTCCCTGTTCTACTTCTTTCTCTTTTTCCTTTCCCCTCTTTCAGCCAAGTCACTGAACATTCAATCCTACCAAGAAGCCTTCAAATTCACCATTTATCATAGCTCACACAGAGTGGGAAAAAACCTCACACTCCTAAATATAAAGTATCAAGACACTAACAAAGTCAAGAAGCTAATGAGTCCACCTCAGTTTCACATTTTGGCTGTTATCTCTGCAACTGATGGACTAGAAAGGATCTGTTTTCCTCAGCAAAACGGATACTCTAGAGATACAAATTTGCCACACACTTTCATAGGGCACAGGTCCCTCGTGAAAGATAAAGGCACCATGGCCTTTCACACCTGCTACGAAAACATATTTTCACCTCTTCCTTAGCAAACCTACAGACTGTTAAATGAGCACATGCAGTGGACCATATTCATTTATAGTTTTTTGCAATTCATCCCCTTGATGGGAGCTACTCACTAAAGTAAAGCATCAGTGTGTTGAGGTTAGTTAGATCATGAGTTTGGAACCACCCACCACAAACCCTTGCTCAGTAAGCAAAATGCTTCTCTTTACCACTCATTTCCTTTATTTCTCCTACCCTCCTTCTAAGAAATCTTTTACAGCTGCATTTGGCTGCTACCTGCCAAGCTGCAGACCCAACAATCCGGGCAACACATCTCTGCCTCTCACCTACAGAGGAAAGAGCAGAGCAACCTTCCTGTCCCACATCCTGACAACTTTGGCACCTCAACCAGGTAGCCTCTCCTAGCATTAGAGACGCAGAAAGAACATGTAACAGAAGGATTTTTTTGTTCTTAAATACTTAAATAACCATGAGATTCAAGTCTGAAATATTTAAAGACTTACATGACTTGGCCCCAAATTCCTACTACCAGAGTGGGATGCAACAAAAGTTCCACTTTCAAAGTTAAAAGAATTCCTTCAAAAATGCAAATATCACAGTTTTACTTTTCATTCTCTTCCAGAGTGAGGATCCTGAGTTCCTTATTAGGAATCAGAGCAGCATACATAGCAATACACACACCCAAAGCAAGAAACAATCAGAAACCTGAAGCCATCCTGGCCTCAAGTTCTAAAAACCTGAGTTCCTCTTACTCTCCAGTCTTCTGACTGCAGCATAGCACAGCACCATCAGATCAAGAACACATTCATTCCCTTTCTAAGCTTTCCCTCTGCGTTTAACACCCTACTTAAATGAGGGCTGTGTCTCTCCAGGTGTGCCTGCTGCCAATCACTGTGATAGCAGGAATAGTGGTGAAAGACACCTGAGCACGGTGGCTCTGAGACTTCCTCTGCCTTCACTGGGGCTCCACCTCTTTCTTCCTTGAACATTGTTAGTCTAAAATTGCCTAGAAGACTAATAAATAAGAAAAAAAAGTCATGTTGAGCACTTAATGAAATGGGAGAAACATGAAAATCCAGAAACTAAGAATTAGTGTGTGTGGCCATAAAATAGAAAGGTAAAAAACTGCTTCACATTTATTTCTCCACACCTTCCTAGTGGCTATGTAGCTAAAAGCATTATCTGGTTTCTCAGAAATTAAGCTCTCCTCGGCTCTGGCTGCTATTGTAACCATAGCAATGTTCAGAAAGAAAACAAGAAATTGAAGTATCATTTCCTGGTTTTCTAAGTCTTTTGCAAACAAATGTTAAGATTAAGCTAATACTTTCATTTTTTTTTCCTGTATGTCCTACTCAGAAAGGAACAAAATATCCCTGCTTGTCTCCTGCTCCTTTTGGAATACAGGCATGTATTATCTTACAACCAGCAGGTAAAAATAGAAAGAAGGATGTCTCCCCTCTTGTCTGCTCTAAATTAACTCTTTTTCTTCGACTTTGAAGTTCTCATAATTTTTTTATGCAACTACACTGTGTTGCACTGTATTTAATTATTTACTGCTGCTGTTGAGTATTTGTGTCTTTGTGGGAAGACTGAAGGAAAGAGGATTTCTCTTGCCTCGCAGCTGAATGCTGGTAACATTTCAACTAGTTTAATGATCTCAATTAAGAAAGAAAACAAACATCTATCTGGCACTGCAAAAGTTTTCCACATAGCTCAAGTTTGATCCAGTGCTATTAACTCTTTGTATTCCAGTCATAGTTGAATTTATAATGCCTATGAAATACTTTTTTTCCCAAAAAGTTCATATGGAAAAGGGGACAAGGGAATCACTATTTCAGAAGAAAAACCCTTCAAAATCAAAATCTAGATCTTGTCACATTTTAGTGAAGAAGAGTGATATGATACTCTATTTCCAGAAAATTTCCTATGTGTACCACATCTAGAATGCATCTGGCATGTGGCATGCTGCCCAGACAACAGCATGAATTAATGATTGAAGTGCATGATGGTCAAGAAAAGTGGTCTGTCGTTTGCATCATGCTGTCAGAAAACACCTATTGTACCCTTGCTATTTACTGAAAAGCAACTTTCTCTCACTCATTCATTTACAATATCAGAAAGACGTTTTTTAAAGCATATTTAAATGTTCTGAGATAAAACAATCTTGAAGATTGCTTTCACAGTTCTGAAGCCATGGTCTTCCATCTGTGTAAGCAGATGGATAATAGATCTCTTTTATAACCCCTATGACAATCCAATTATTCAAGGACAGGTCAAGACCTGGGATTCATTCTGTTTTAAAGTACCACAGAAAAGGAACTGAAACACACATACTCTGAAGTATGACCTGATTTTGACCCTGAAACATCAAGATTATTGATGTTTTCCTGTTTAGAACCTGAGCAACATTTGCAATTACTTTGTAAGACCAGAATAAAGATACCACTGATTTTTGCTTAGTCCAAAGACCTTCATCCAAACCTTGTTTGAACCCTTTCAGTTTGAAAGAAATCTAGGTTTGGGAAAATGGCTAGCAACATGTGCATATGATTAAAATGTGAAAATCAGGTAATTTGGGATACAGGATTTTCTTTACAAGCATCTTTTGCTTAGGAGCAACCACTGACATGGAATTTATTATTAAAATAGTGACAGATGTAGGTCAGAAATGCAGAGGGGGCATAGCTATCTTAGAGGACATAGGAACTCACATAACCGTATATCAATAAGAAGGAATTATTAAAACTGTCCCTTGGTGTACCACATTGCTTTAGGGCTTTCAGAAAAACTTGCTGGTGGTCAGGGCAGCTTGGAGGCATTTTGAAACTCAGGACACTAAGGTAGCTGCCCAGAAGATACCTTGTAAAATGGCTGTTCTGTTGCCTAAAAATAGTGTAGTGCCTAGCAGAATGAAATGAAGATAGAAAATTATTAGTTTTTCTTTTCGTACTTTTTTGAGCAAAGTGAAGATTTAGCCTCCCCATGCTCTAAATGACAAAACAGTAACTACCATAAAGGCATATTTCAAATTGATGGAAAAGTTTACATCTACACCATCAAATTCTAAGAATTATCCTTTATGGATAAAATTCAAAGCCCCAACACTTCTATTCCATTGGTCTGGCTTGCATGAGTCTGTTAAGTGTAAGAAGAAAAATGCTTCAATCCCTAGGAAGGCGGTGGATCAACTAATCCTTCTAGAAAGCATTTACAAACACAGGAAGTACAAGAAGGTGATTGGTAGTAGTCAGTGTGGATTTATAAACAAATGTATTTACTTAGGGGTGCAGCAGTGGAAGTCTTCCATGTTTCTGTAGTTTCTCTGGATTTGAAAAAATAAGACACACATAAAAGTTCTTTCTGTGAAAGAAGTTAGCATTTAGACACTGCCCTTTTACTCCATTCTTATGAGATGCCACCTGGAATGCTGAATATAAGAAGGACAGGGATGTGCTGGAGTCCAGAGGAGGCCACAACGATGATCAGAGGGCTGGAGCACCTCCGCTATTAAAACAGGCTGGGAGAGTCAGTGTTGTTCAGCCTGGAGAAGAGAAGCCGCTGGGGAAACATAGCAACCTTTTGTACCAGATGGAGCCTGCAGAGGAGCCTATAAAGGGACCCTACAAAAGAGCTACACAGACTTTTTACCAGGGTATGTAGTGACTGGACAAGGGGGAATGGCTTCAAACTGAAAGAGGGTAGATTTATATTAGATACAAGGAAGAGATTTTTCACTATGGAGTGATGAGACACTGAACAGGTTGCCCAGAGAGGTGGTAGATGCCCAGTCTCTGGAAACATTCAAGATTTGATTGAATGGGGCTTTGAGCAACCTGATCTATTTGAAGGTGCTTTTTCCCTGGAAACATTCAAGGTCAGGTTGGATGGAGCTCTGAGCAACCTGATCTATTTTAAAATGCTCTTGCTCATTGCAGGGGTGTTAGACTACATGGCCTTTAAAGGCTACCTCTAACCCAAAATATCCTATGATTCTATGATTACTAACTTGCAGCCTGTGTTAGTGCACTTTAAAATAGGGAAATTTCTAATACCAGACAAGCTGTGAAAGACAAGCATATTTTCTCCCAGTACTTTTAAAAGTTGTTCAAAAGCATTACATAAGAAAGCTGATGTAATTTCTTTCTCTAGAAAAATAAATTAATAAACCCAAAATGAATGATATAAATTTTAATTAATAAAAATAAATACAAGATCACAATAACCATGGGGCAACTATTCTGTTCAATTTTTTTCTACTGCAAACAGCATAACCGGAACCTTTTCAGTTCAATGCAGAACATTCTGCTAGAAACCTGAGAAAAAAATGAAAATAACAGTGCTGATGCCTCCTATGTCCAATTATTTGACTGTTATTTTCTTTTTTAATGGTGGAAAACATTTTTTCTGGGTTTATCAGTTACTACAGACTCACCTCAATTCAGGGTAATAATCCAGACCAAGGATACTACACACATTCATCAAAGCAAACACAGGTCACCTAAGTATGTACAGCCATCCACCTGCTGCAAGTTTCCACCCTGCTGTGGTCAAGAGAGCCACCTGACAGTAA
>NW_008238330.1:3855560-3859113 GCF_000691975.1 Corvus brachyrhynchos | reverse complement strand
TGCTGAGAGAAACTGAATGCTTCTGCATTAGTACACTCTGTCCCTTATCATAGCTACCGGATTTCCAAGTCCCTTACATGGGTAAAGGTGAATGTTTCAGGCTGAGCGAATGGGGAGATGAACTCTTTCTGGCAGAGATCTCTGAAGATGAACACACTCACAGAAAAGGCGGAAATGTTTTTATTCTCAAAGAAATAACAGGATGATGTCAAGATGTTTTCTACCAGACTGTGAATATAAGCCAAGAAAGCCACATATTTCACCAGATCTGGGCCACATTTCTCTCTGACTCAAGAGATTTCTCCAGGAGCCCATCACATACTGACAGCACTTTTTCTTCCTCTGCCCACACTGAGAAAAGCTGATATCTCTTACAAGCCTTGAAGGTTGCCTCAGATTTCTAGTATAACTTGCAGTTACAGGACTAGTCTCACAGGACATTATCAACTGAAAGTAGAAACTAGAATGATCTTTTTTTCCACACTGAATGATTCTACACATATCATCCTCTGAGTAACTTCCGATAGTTCACAGAACTGTTTACAGAAGCCCCAGTTGAAACCTCAGTGGACAAAAAAGACCACATCTGGGTAGAGGCATGAATTAGCAAAAAATTCCATGGAAGAGCAAGAGTAAAATTTTAATATAGGATATTGCGCAGTTAGAAGACAAAAGTTCAAAAGAGAGGAGGCATGAAATACATTCATATAGAGTTAATTTGTTTCCTTCCTTCCTTTGTGATTTATATTTTTGTTTGCAGTCCTTTTCATATCGAATTTAGTTTACCTGTACCAGTACCTGAAATTCCATTAGCAATTTTCCCAACCTTTCTTTTCCATCAATGCCTCATCAGCACAGCTGACCCAACTTCCTTGAAAAACTCAAAGAACTCTTTTTTCTCATTCAGAAAAGCATGCACAGCTTCAGTGAAGTTCCTATTTACTCTCCAGACTGTCAGTTTGTCATAGGAATCAGATTTTTGACAATCTGCAGGCCTGACAGAATGGACAAACCAAACCCCAGATCTTTTACAAATAAAACAGAAAAGGTGAGGGTGGTCACCTTCACTATTTTATATCAGTGGTAGTCTCTCAATTATACTGAAAAGATCCAGTTTCTAAGTTCAGCTCTCATGCTGAGAAGATGATTCCTCTATGCTATGCTTTGCTGCAGAAAATGTAAATATTTGGCCATTGTTGCACCACAATCTGTCTCCCTCCTTCTGCTCTGTTTATTCTGTAGTGACATACTGTACTATTAATACTGTTATACACTCTCCTGTCTATCTCCCTAAGCCACCAACAAGGACTAATTAGCAAGGTTGAACTGCACTGAAATTCAGAAGTGCCTAAGTTATACAGTTTATAGTCTAGAAGGAGACTACAGAAAATATTGCCGAAAAATAAATGAAAAGTCACTGAAACCAGTCAGGTATCAGAGGTGTCAGCTGTCTCTTTAAACAAGGAACCTGTCAATCTTAACAAGTGACAGTGTTGTTATTAGTTTTGATGTATGCATACCTATGGTATATTGCTACATTTTCCTTCTATTCATTCATTTTTAAACTTTAATTCTGGTCCACCACAAGGACAGTGCCCTCACGCACATCTCATGTAGAGGCTGACATAAGATGCTGTTTACCTAAACTCTTCTCATTGAATTAAAAGCTCTGGAATCTCTAAAGCTGTTCAGTCTGTAGTTGATACTGTCCTCTATAAACAGGTCTCCCTGCTGCCCTGTCAGTGCAGTTTACACATTGTGTTCTTAAGGATCTGTCAGTCATAGGAGTATCAAATCTTTGCTAATACAAACCACTTTTGGCATACCAGTGCTTTCACATTTATTTTATGCAACTTTGCCATGACTCACAATCTCCAATCTATTTACTGTTTCTGATTTCAAAGGAGGTAGTAATTGCTGAAATAAGTGAAGCTACCACACAACAGCCTGAAAGACGATGTTGGGTGTTAATGTTGACAAATCCTCTGATGGTTCAAAAATGAGTTAAAATATATATTTCCAGTACAGTGAAATTTAAAACATACTGTAAATGTTCCTTCAGCTTCAATGTATTTTATAATGCCTCCTGAATACTTCCCAGCTGTGGTCTTGAAGCTCAGATTTTAATACTCTATGCCAATTAAAATCTTCCTAAGGAAGGACTGAATCAGGGCTGTATTGAGGATGGACACAATCATTGCCAAACAATTAAAAGAGCCAAACAGTCCCCAAATAATGAAATATTTCAGAATAACAATAGCAATTACAGCACCATCAGATAATTTGGAACAGGGACCACTGCTTTTGCTGGAGATTGCTGTGTCCTTTATTTCCTAACTTCATACTCCATAGCAAAATCAGGTTAATGGTCTCCAGTGCATTTTACCTGTGGTAAAAAACCACAGGTAAATGAGATTGATGAAATTGACACAAGATGATTTCGTTATCTTAGCCAACAAAGATAATGGCAACTGAGCCCTCTCCTGACACCTGAGGATTCCCAGCACACCTATGCACAGATCTTCTCATAATTTTGCTGGAGGGAGAAGTATCCCCAGAGGGGAGGCAGAGAAGACATGCTGCCTGCTTCCTGTTGCTCCACCTCCCCACCTTGGAAGAGAGCAAATCCCAGAGGACATAGACTAGGACAGTGTTCACAGGTACTGCAACAGCAGTGCTCCCCTGTTGTGGTATCCCAACCACATTTAGAACAGAAAATAGAAATACAACTCTCATGCCAAATTACTGCTCACCCGTGAGCTGCAGGATGCTGTCCTAATGAATCATTATTTATTAATTTTATAGCACAATGCAAACAGCCCTCAGCTTCCTTCCCTCACAAATCAATAGCATAAATATGCAGCCTTTACTGGCAGGAGCTGGTCCCTATTGAATTCATGATCAGCATGAGAAAAAGCAACAAGCAATATTTTTTTGTTATACCAAAAAAGTCCCCAGGAGGAATGATAAAGTCAGCAAAGATATCAGTTCTGATAAAAGAATGTAAGTGGCACTAAAACTTCATATAGCTTTAATTAACTAGATGCCTTATTATTTATTTTAAAAATAAAATGCATACATACATTGATCTGCCCTTTGATGTGGATGCTGTATGAACAAGACAGAACAAAAAGGCAGCGATGATGGCCCATTACACACTTAGAAAGAAAAAAAAGCATAACTCAACCGTGACTTGTGGAGATGTGATGTTTTTGTTGTTTTTTTGTATGTTCTTTGTACCCTAATGGTTCGTCCCTACCTTCCCCACTTCTATTCCCAGTTGGTCTGTCCCAGATCCAACCGCAGTGCTCCCAAAAAATGGTTATCCCCTCCCCTTGTTCTGGCACCTTCCCTATCAATCACCCAAACCCCTCCTGGAGTTCTGGACTGTTCTGTGTCTGTCACCCCGAGCCCTCCCTAATTACCCTAATATGGTCCCCATCAATCCCCCGAGACCCTGCCCCCCTGGATACCGCCCCTCTTGGAAATCCCCTAAACCTCGATGCCCCATTGGGGCATGTGACCCCTCTCCCTCCACCCACCACGAACATTG
>NW_008238330.1:3821009-3855249 GCF_000691975.1 Corvus brachyrhynchos | reverse complement strand
CACCGCTGGAGCTAGCCAGTGGACAGCAGCGGTCACTGCGACAGTGACTCATTAAAATACTGGTTTGGCATTTTAATCTAAAACATCTGATTTCTGTTTCAGTACTTAACTACAAAATGTTTGGTGGTTTTTCAAGCAACACAGGGATTATGTTAGTAATTTTTCAAGAGCAGAAAACACTGAGGCATAAGATGAAATTTCAAAATAATTAAAAGCAACAGTAAAAAGGAAAAATGGACAAATACTTCTAAAAAGTCCCAAAAAACTCAAAACATAAGTTTTCTTTATTAAAAATGCTTAATTTTTAAAGAAAATTGTGTTAAAAGCTGAGCTTTCTTAGTATGTATGTGCAGTAATTTAGAGTATCTATGCTGGAAAAAAAAAAAAGGGGTTCAACCAAAAAAAAATGCATACATACAGCAGTGTTATCCTGGTGAACTCTTAAAATGGTTGCTTTCGTGTGCTCATTGTGGCCATTCTTCCCAAATGCCTTGGCTCCCAGTGTTTCCAACCACTGTAAACAGGATCCCAAAGAGAATTTAAACCACAATTTTGACTTAACCAAATTTAAATTTGTTTCATCTGCAAGTAGAAAACCACCACTTCCCTGCACTTGTTTGCATTCTCAAGAAGAATTTAATTTTTTTTCTAGACAGATTTTTTTTTCTGAGGTAGAGCTTGGTTGACATTAAAGGAGATAAGCATGAAGTAGTTGAACTATGAACCTAGTCTGTCATAAAACAAAATCTCGTGCTATGTTTGGAATTTGAGATTGAGCTCATCTCCAAAAGGAGGGCAAGTCTGGGATTAGGATTTCTGTTCCCAGACATCTAGCTAAGTACCCTGATCAAAACTTCTAAGTATCATCTCTGCTCCATATTAAGGGAAATGCAAGTATTCCAGAAAAAATACTGCTCAGATAGTGACAGCACCAGTTCTTTCTGCGTGTGAACTATCAGGACTCAAAATTTCATGGAAAACTGACATAAAAGTCATGCACATGTAATCAGTTTTAACAAAAAGCAGAAGAAACAAACAAAAAGAATTTGGAATTACTTGCATAATTATGAAACTTAAATACACATTGAAAATCTTTTCCTAGGTACTTTGAACAATTAGTTCTACAAATAAAGTCACTTTGTATTATGTCGGTTTGGATTGCATGACCTTATTTCCATATGCGTCCCTTCTCTAAACGTACCCGCTGCAACAAAGTAGAAAACATTGTCTCATCACCGGTCTAATAGCAATTATGATTAATGTAATTAAAATGACGAACATCCCAGAAACTTAGACATTATCTGCTTTATTTTCCTCTGTTGGTATGTTCTAATCGTTTATTTTTACTTCCACTTTAATAGTTATTTTACTATTTCATATATAGTTTGCTTTTGATAAATTAAATTCAACACACCAAGGGACCTCAGAGCAAATTAGTTGTTAGCTGCATCAGGCTTTAAAGATCCAAAACAAGATACTGTTTTTCCCTCAGTGGCCACCATAAATATACATGAGATATATTGTGAAAAGACTGATGCTGGCAGCTCCAAAGTTAGATTTCTATAACCAGAAATACGTTTTTTTCTGGTTCCTCTTCTCCCCTCTCCTTGAAGATATTTAAAAGTCTTGAATCTAAAATCTCTCCGAAATTAAAAAAAAAAAAAAAAATCCAATCAGCAATTATGCACCAAAGAAATTCTATTAACGTGTTCTTCATATTACATGGTCTTCAGATATGGTCTGTGGTCTTCAGATTACATGGAATGACAATTACATAGTCTTTTTTCCAAATTCCTTTTTCCCTTATCTTTTTAATTTACATATACGCTCCATAAAGATTTCAAGTTTTAATTTCAAGTAGGTAATGAGACAGAACTTCACAAGTGAAGTTCCCACCAAAACAGATCTTTAGAGGTGGCAAACATCTATATTTTGGCTATAGGTGGATTTTACCATATTTTCCCTTTCATTGTCCTCGAGTTCCTGGTTAAAGTATATAAGTATTTCTTGCAGCAAAGCAAAACACTTGGCTTTCACTTCACAAGGGAGAACCCTAATGATCAGAGTAGTTAGGATTTTGTTTGTTTCAAGTCATGACTACACAAGTCTCAGGCTCATGTGCAAAATAGGGCAAATGCTGGAAACCCTTTCCTTAAGGCTGTGAGTCATATTTTTAAACAGCCACAAACTCAGAATGGCAGGACATTAAAAAAAGAAAAAAAAAAAAACACAAAAGGAAAAGAAAATGAAGATAGAAGTTCTTTCATTTCTTAGGAAAGTCTTTAGCCAATATATTAACAAAAGTTAGCCACCCATCCCTCTCCACTGCTAAAAGAAAAATTGAATCTGTGTTCACCTTAAAGAGAGAATTTTAAATGGCATGCAGGTTCCTGACAGGGTGGCCAAAGCCCTGAAAATAAAGGAGAGACACAACTTCAGGCATCTCTCTTTCTTCAGAATTTCTAGTTCTCCTGATTTTAGGGCAGGTCTGCATTTGCATTGCAGTTCAGATCAGATGTTGGTTTTCAAGTGACCCTGCAGGATTGTCCCACTTTTATTGCAGCATGGTCTTGCACCACATAAACTTGCTCTCAGACTGGGCTTCAGTGAAAAGTGTCTCACCAATGAAGATTGGTTAGTCATGAAGACAGTCTAGAGCCAGTCCACAAAAAAAGTCCTGAAAACACAAAGAGTGCTGATCCCAGGGTCTCAGGATCACCTGTTTTTCTTTCTGGTCCTATCCTTCTTGGTCAGCCCTACCTGCCAATGTAGGCATTGGCTGAGATATCCCCATGTCATTTCCATCCTCATTTGTTATTCTTGTTCCCCTTCCCCTTCTCCTTCCTTCCTTAACCTTCCCCATCTCTTCTTGCATTGAGCTCACCAGATTTATGATGGCACCATTTTCAGGGTGACAGTCAGCATGCCATCATGGTAGTGGCATATCTGAGGTCACCCTTCAGAACACCACTGGGTCAAGGATCAGTCTATTGGAGTATCAGTCACACAATTATACACATCAGAAGCAAGCCATCGCTTATTTATGTAAATTTATATATTTGTGTAAAACTGGTGTAAACTAGAGCAGATTTTTAGGACTGTTCTCAGAAATTCTGCTGTCAAGATGAAATATGACCATATTACTTCAGCTTTTTATACCTAAGTTAATCACATATGATTTAACTATCCCTTTGCACTTCTGTCCTTGTCTCTCACAACTAATGTTTGCAAAGTGCCTTGAAGTTTTGTAGTAAAGGTGCTATTAAATTACTGTTACTATTTGATTTTGAAAGAAATCATTTCATCTGTTTGACACACTGTGAATTCACTTCCTCTTCTTTCCATCTCCTTAACTCATAGTAAAAACGCTGCTGTCCCAAGAGAAAAGCAAGTGATGCTGATGGTCACAAGTCCTGTTCCCAACATAAAAGACTGGACTCCTTCCAGAAGGTCTGTTCAGTCTTGGACCACTGAGAAAAATTACGCTGGTGTCACAAAAGGCTTCTGTCCACATGGACGCAGGTGAGATTAGAATATTGGTATTTGAATAAAGGTGCTCACAAGTGAATAACCCATCACCAATCTGAAAGAAACTACACGCTACTTTTTTTTAGGTAAAATTCCTTCCTATAATTAGTTTGCTATATATACTTATATAAATATATTAAAAGTATGGCAAAGCTTCAGCATTGAGAGTACTGCCATCCCAACTTAACCTCTTTGTTCACTTCGAGAGATGATTTATTAAGTTGAGGAAGAAAAATGTGCTACTTGGCATCTCCGCACAGAAGTATCTGACAAATACGCGAAAGATGACCTTATGGTTCCAAAGAGCTCTTGAGATAATTGATCTACAAACACACACATTATCAGACAGCAAAGCAAATTATAACCAGCCACTAAAGGCACCAGTGGCTCAATAAATGATTTCCTGACATTTCAGTATATTACAGACACAGTGTATCTTTCCTTTGGGGTTCACGTCACAGCAGGTCTATTTTCTTTGTAAGCTCTAGATGGAGATGTACAAAAAGAAAAAAAAAAGGATCTAAACAAAGCCGTAAATATAATGGCAGGTTTGACTTTTGAAAATGAAAATGTCTTGCTAGGCTATTTGCTCAAAATCTAGACCATGGCAACAGTTTTTTGCAGGTTTTCCTGTGTGGTACTTAACATGATTGTGTGGTGCAGTACTATATGTATTTTCCCAGAAAAATAGGGCATAAAAAGCCCTACATTTAAACTGACAGGATATGATTAAAGTAGCTTTTTCTCTCTTTGACATCTATACATACAACAAGAGTAGACAAAACCTCTGACTGTTCAGATTGTTATTCTTCCTTCCTCTCCAGATAAGTACAAAACCTCCCCAAATCCAGTTCCAGGCAACTGAATGGCACAGAGGACTAAAAATTCTGCACACACATTTTGACCTCCCCAGTCATCAACTCAAATTTATGCCAGGTGGAGAGGACTGAAAAATGCAAGAGCGTCCATGGCTGTATATGAAAACCTGATGATTTCAAGGCCGGTCCTTGTGGACAGCTGTCTGTACAATCATAACTGGCAGTTCCTAAGCAGGTGAGAATGAATGTTCACAGAAACTGAGCTAATTTCTTACATCTAGTGGCACACAAAGCCAGAATACAGATGTTTGAACAGCTACTACAGCAAAAGTAAGTACTTACACATTTCTTTATGTCAAAACACTCTGAGTGATATAAATCTTTTAACTAACCTGTGGAATTTCAGGAATTATTCTGAAAACAAAATTTTGACTTGTTTCGGATTTATCAGTAAAAATTGCTTCTCTGAATGAGAGTACCTTAAGCTTTCCAGACATCTCCTAAGAAGAGGAAATAATAGGATGTTTAGAAGCATCCACTGAAATTTCTTCACTTGAAATGAAATGAAGGATTTCATCTCCAGGATTTAGCACACCTTTTCACCAGCTAGACTTAATCAGCATAGTTTCTTAAGACCTGGACTGAAAGACACAAGTCACAGTGACTACTCAAAATCGGGAAGGAACCTGAAACAAAACTGTGTCTGTTCACATTTCTGATCTGTCACTTTAGCCTATAATTCAGAGTCACATAATTGTCAAAGGGAAAACAGTGACTGCCATTACCACAGTGGGGCAGATCCTGTCTTTCATTCCCTGCAACCAATGAAAATATGTCTGTCTGAAACAGCTACAATTAATTATGCATGTGTCCCCAGGGTAAAATAGTGCTAACAAAATTCCACAGAATTCTACCAGTTCTGATTTGTGAATGAGACGCTTCTCTCTGCATGCATATTCTTCCACTGACTGGATGCATTTAAAATCCTTCCATCCATGTAAGGAAAAAACAGGCAAAGCTGATGGTAACAGCAGTACATGGAGCCAAAACACAGGGAACTGGTCTTATTCTTGCCAGCAACTTTGGGAAAGCTGCTCTTTGGACTCAGGAATACCATTTTCAACCATTTCCCTTCCTCACTCAGATCTGCTTTAATTTTCTTTTTTCATCGTCTTTTATTCCACCTAAAAATTTGCACACACATAATGTAATCCTAAATAAGTAAAAGTAGGGTAAAAATAAAAACATACATGGAACTCAGTTCTCTCATATTTATTAAATATTTATAAGAAAGAGAACAGAAATATAACAGAACCCATCTCAGTGTTTTAACACTATGATATGGCATTCATTCCTTGTCTTGCGTTTTGTTGCTCATTTTGTATGTGTCTTTGGAAATTACTTTTTTAAGCAAAATTCACTCACTTTTATCTCATTTCTGGTTCTGAATAAAAACAGGAAGAAAATGGCTTGTGATATAAAAAACACTATTCTCAAAGAGAGAGACAAAATATTTCGTACTCAGCCACCTCTAAGTTCCCTCCTTAGATTTCTAAGCCAGCAGAATATTGCTTTATCATTATTTAATCTACTTCTGTGTCATAAAAGAAAAATATGAACATAATCAATGGAAGTACCAATTTTTAAAATTAATTTTTGGGGTTTTTTCCCCCTGAAGATATTCCATGCACAAAAGAAAGTAGCCCAAAAACTTTATGCAGTTGTGGGTTCTTTTCCACTCCCTTTCATTACTTTGTCTTACTGTATTTCTCCCCATAAGAAGAACTGAATTATATTGAGATTTCTAATGACTTTGCCTGTTTGGGTGGGATGCCTCTTTGCACAGGCAAACTTTTCACATCTCAAAATCTGCTTGCTTATTAATGTTAGTATTCATATTTTTGCATGCATTTTTGAAAAATACACTAAATAAAGACCTTTCCAAAATAATCCTTGATGACAACTGGATGCCACATATGGCCATGTCTCCATAAACAGATAACAGACGGTGGATTCTGGAATAAGATATGTGACCCTCAGTGTCAGAAGAGGCAAAGCTTCTTCTGCAAGCAGGGAATGAATATAACTGATTTACATTGCCAAGATCTTAGCTGGGCAGCAGATACTGTTTTGCAAGAGTTTCTATGGGTTATTTTTACAGAAAGCTGGCAGTATTGGTCAGGGGCGGGAAAGAGAAAGATTAAAATCTACTAACTTGAATTTACACTTGCAGCAGGGTTGCAGAAATGCTAGTTCATTAGCAAGAGGCTTACTTCTCTTTAAATGTGCTTATGGTCAGCATTTTGTCATTCTTAGTATAGTAAATGCAATGTATCTTTTTTATAATGAGCTGGATTCTCTTCTGCTTTATGTGTTAGTAACAGAATGATTAAGGTCTGAGTTGTATTGAAAGATTCAGAAATTTGTGTGTGCAGTACATTTCTGAGAATAATTTGGACTAAGATCAATGATCATGAATTGATTTTTTCTGCATTTGGCATTATGGATATTTCTGTTTCATTTCAAAAATCATTTGCGATGATCAACAGGTGGTCAAAATATTAGCTTAAGTGGACCTGGTATAAGAGCAATAATCCAAAACCAATATGTGGGCAAATAATCTATTCATTTTGAAACAGCAAAACTGCATGCAGAACTGTCTAAATAAAACCTAATGAAATGGCACACTTACTTCAGGAAATGAACTAAAAATGAAAACATATCGTCTCCCCTTTGCAGTACTGAATTAGGTGTGGGTACAACAACTCCTCAACTTATCTGCAGTGCTGTTAATCAGCAAACTCTTGATATCAGCAAACGTGGAACAGCTTCCACTCCTCCTTCAGTAGCAGCACTCCTTGCCCTAAGCGAAATGCGACATTTTTACCAAGTACATGAAATGAGAGGGAAACACAGCACAGCCTTCTGAAACAAGTGCTTTGGCACAAATGAGTATCTGTGATCAAGGCAGGGAACTCTTATCACTACCATCCAAACAGCAGGCACAGCAAATGCTAGTATAACTTGTCTGCTGGAACAAATGGAGGGAAAAAAGCCACAGAAATGTGTGAAGACACAGCCTCTTTACACCTCTGGGGAATTCTGTATCTGGTTTATTCTAAAATTTAAGTTTTTCTATGCAATCAGGCAAAATAAAACACAGTTTTAAATCCATTCACAGCTAGTTGAAGAAGTATGTCTCATAAATCTACCTACAGGAGTGTTGTGTGTTTGATGTGCACATCCTTATCTTGAAAAGAAGGATGTAGTCACTAGCAGTTTTCTTCCACCTAAAGTTGAAATAAATATTCATTGTAAAACTAATCAATTTCTGTTTATCTTCTGCCAATCTGCCAATTTTGAGCAGTAATGATAACAAAGTTATAAGCTGAAAATAAGACTCTAATCATTGAAAGCCATTCCTTCTAATAAAGAGCAGCACATGCTTCTCTAAGCCATTATTTTCCTCAAGAGGTCAGATTTCCTAATGCAGTAGAATGCTTCTATTCAAAACATCACAAGGTGGAAAAGCCTCATGAGACTCTCCATGATAGAAACCTTTCCATATGAAGTAGCAAGCAGAGTAAAAATAATAGCTTAACTGTGGTTCTTTGGTTTGGTTTGTAATGTTGTGGGGATTTTTTTGTTTTTCTTTAAATTTCTAGAAATCACTATAGCTTTAAATTCTTTTGTTGGTGTCTTGGAGCCCAACATATTCATTATTCCACACAGAAAGAAGCAAGGAAATCCCTAGAAATACAGCTATAGGTAATATCCAATGCATGACTGGGAGGTATCTTACCTCATCCATGTTCAAATATATGGATGTTCATCCAACCTAATAGCATATTTTCCATATTCAAGCCTATATGATAATTTTTAAGCAATATATATTTTAATTTTTTCATCATACCTTTTCCAAAGGCAATCAGTGACTATGAGGAGTCTCAGTGACTATGAGAATACTTCTGGCTTGAGTTTGAAAATGGAATTGTCTTAAGGAGGTATCAGGAAAATCCACTTTCTTCCTCTAATGTGCTGATTGATGTTAAGAATTATGAAGCACAAAGAATCTCAACTACAATAATGAGAAGCAGTTACCCAGAAGGCCTGAAAATGGCACTCTTTTTACATTATATGTTTAAAATATTTATGGAAGTTACAAGAGTTTATTATTTTGTATATACACTCAAACAGCAAAATACGCACCTTAAAATATTTTCTGGCTAATATTTGTTAAAAGTCTGAGTGTAGTGAAGCAAATGGCATTATAGATTGTACAATGTTCTTAAAAATCATAAGTACATAGGGTATGCTTTTAAACTGTTACTTTTACTCTAATCATATAAAATTATTTTTCAAATAAAGCTGATTGAAAGTAGTTGTTCAAACAATACCCTAAACAAATGAAAACCTAAAATGCAAATTAGTGTGGGGGGAAAAAAAAAGAAAACCCGGACATTTTCTCTTCTCTTCTACCTTTAGCATTGGAATTATATTCCTGCTAGAAGAGAGGAGAGAGACACAGGAGCAAAAGGTTATAGTGAAAACAAGTCTGAATTTTAAATAGTATACATTTTCTCATTAAAATCTGTTGATACTCTTTCTATATCTATCTATATATAGATATATAGATATATACTTACAATCAAATTATAAACCTTCCAATATTTGACTGACAATGCACTTGATCCACTGGATATAGTTGCCAGGATATCATGAAAGCCTCTTGTTTCTCTCTCAGCAGCCTATAAGACCTGCGTACAATGCTACGCATATTCATCTTTAATGCTGTTGTAACTTTTATCTGACCTTTTCCTTAGTACAGTTTAAGTAAAAAAAGGATGTTTGTTCATGAGCAAACCTATGTATTTGGTGATCTATATTCAGGTCACAAGCTGAACAGAAAAAGCTATGTGATGAAATTTCATGCCAAACTGTACAAGAGACAGAGAGCAGGATCACACTCTGTAAGAAATTAATTTTCCTTTTCAAGAGTTTGCATGGAAGACAGAAAGGATGATCTTCAGTTTCAAAATATATGTCAATAATATCCAACAGTTTCCTATAAATACTCAAAAATTGAGGGGGAAGAATGAGACAGAAGAACAGGAAAGTCTGCCATGGAACTCCAGTCATACTGATAGCCATGTGTCTATTAATTAAGTGAAGTTTCTCAAGATTACTTGGAGAAGTGTTACATTTTAAACACAAAGTTAATTATCACCTGAGAAGGAGAGCACACCCCTTCAGTTTTCTAATTATTAATCCAAGTTCCAGTGGCGAGGAGGAGAGTATAGAGAGAGGAAGCAGAAAGAATCAAGTTTATAATCCCTGAAATCCATCTCTAGTATGTTTCTTTACTTCTATAGGATTCATAAAATTACACACTCCAGACTCTCAACTTCATGTAAAAAGTTAGTTCTATATGGCCAGTACACAGAATACTTATATAATAAATCAGAAAGTGGTCAAATCTCCTATTTTGTAGAGTTCTAATAATAAAAAAAAAAAAAAAAATTTAAACTTCCAAATATAGTTTTAGCTCCTCATTTTTAGATATTGATTAGTGAAACTGGATGAAAGCTGACTAAAATGGATAAACTTCATTTCTATGCATTTGTAATAGAAAGCATCTCTGGAAAAATACAGTTTCAAATGCTTCAGAGCAGGACACTAGAGATATCCCTAAAGGATTAGTAGTATAAAAGAAGTAGTAAAAAAATAACCTCTAAGTAAAAATGTTTCTCAAATGTTTTAAGAATACTTCATTGACAAAACACTCATTTCTAATTATTTTCTCTGCAAAGAGAGATTTTATTCAAGCTTTCCTTAACATCCAATAATGTGGAGGTGAAGTTAATCAGCAGCATGCAAAGATCTGGTATCTTAGACATACCCTTGGTGGTAACACTTTTATTACAGAGCCAAGACAGACTAAATCTTATAATGTGATTCATTACAGTTAATGTAGCTTATCAGAGCTACTGGTAAGAATGGGTGAGAAACAATATTGCCTTTGGGAAAACTGAGTGTTTGAAAACTTCTTCAACCTCAGAATGTTTCAGATCCCTAGATTTACATGAAGAAATGAATCCAAGATGTTTTGAATCATCTTCATTTTTAAATTTCCGTCTGTACTCATGCAGTATAAATTAGATGTGAGGGATTTTAGAACAAAAACAGACTTCTGGCTTTGATGAACTGACTCTTCAATGATGTCAGAAACAAATAAAAAAAAATTAACTGGTTCTTGCAAAGACTTGCAGCTTCTTATATTTTTGTTCTCTTTTATTACTGTCAAATATAAGTTAACATTCTCTCTGTCCTGGAGCTCAATAGCATGCCAAAGTAAAAACACAGACAGCTACAGCCTCCTTGTCATCCTTTGGCAAGAAAACCTCAACTAAGGTAAATCTCTTTTTAAGTCTCATTCACCAAAGATTTAACCTGTAATGCATTCTGATGTTACATCAATTAAAAGTAGATGTATCTTGTTTCTAATGGTATCTGTTGTTACTCTATACTTATCCTCTGAAAAACTTTGAAAGCAGAATAGTTTTGTTTAGACCAAAGCAGAGAATGACTAACCAGATAGCTTTCCTCAATTTTCCTGTTTACTACACAGTTTCTGAAGCAGAAGGGAAGTGTAAGTTTGAGCATGAAAACACTGGGAATGGAGCTTCCTACTCTTTAAGAGTAATAATAATTTAATAGGATTTTCGTAGTCTGGTTGGATTCTGTATTTGTTTTAGTAAAAGCATTTTGTATTTTTTGTAGTAACAACCTTGGAGAATCCAAAGTGTATAACAAGATCATGCCACAAAGTGACGCCGTTTGCATTTGAGTATGCTACTCACACCTGTTCTTCCTTTTAGGAATCTCTTGCCAAAGGCATAAGGTCTTATCTTACTTCCCCCTCCTAGTCATCATCTTCCCCAGCCCAAGTCACACCCTGAATATTTATGGTCTGATCTGTTTGGCAGGTAGTTTGGAATTTGTAACAGATTTGTTACTACGAATGTCTGCTTTGATGAGGCATCCTTTGTTTCTTGCTGATACTGTTTGTGGATGAAAGCATGAGGATAAGTCCTTGAAGTTCTACAACTGTATGCATGAAAAAATATATTTTGGAGAAAATAGAAAATAATTTTTCCATTTTTTACTTGCTGTATGACTGACAAAAAACCACTCATGCTTCAATATGTAACACATGAGACACAGATGCAGCACTACCCTGAGTAAGACATGCTTGTTTTCATGCTTTAAGCCTTTTCTAGTACCTCAAGGTGTTAAATATTGAGAATAAAGACAGTTTTGCAGGTGCAATTCACTATTAGGATCTGACAACACACAGCTGAATTACCAAGGCAATTCTACTCAATTACCTCTTATTTGAATATTTTTTTTCTTTTGATCTGTTTAGAACTAACCATGTTTTTTCTTCTTTATTAGTTATTTTGCATATTTTTTTCCATATACCTGCAATCAAAAACAAAGGACAGACTGCTTTCATTGAGAAGGTACAGAGATTCTTTTTTCGTTTAGGAAACAAGTCTATATTTCTGCTTTGAGTAATTAAGATGAAACATTGTGATACCTTTACATCTGTTGCCATTCCTATTTTTAGAACAATATCCTTACAGAGATGATTCAGGACTTAGATGAGATGGCTGAATTTAACAGTAATTTTCAAAATTCACACTGTCTATACCTGTGTTGTACATTGGTTCATATTTTATCTGCAAATTTAAATTCATGCAAATCAATCAGTTGCTTTTACAGATAAGACAACTTACAGCGAAGTGTACGTAATAACTTTGCTGTATGAAACTGTGACACTTTTCAAGATCAGGATCCCAAAAACAATTTCCAAAACCAAGGAGATTGTTTATTATCTTTTACATATTGCTACTCTAAAGAAAGGGTTATAAAGCAAGTTTCTAAGTTGGTTTTCTTTAGTTATTTTGAGATAATTTTATTTCTAAATATGATTTGCCATTATTTCAGTGGAGGCATAAGCTGCATGAGGGAAAACCAGACAGCCCATACCTGAAGCAATATTGCCAGGTCAATAAACAGGTCACGTAATAGCATTATTTTTGGTATTTTTATTAATAATAGGGTTGTGGGATTTTTTCCAACTGAGGATCCCCTCCTGAGTAATTTTAGATAATTTCTTCTCCTGCTTTAATAAAAAGACCAGGAGAGATGAGTTTGAGAAAGAAAGTTTCAATAACACACATACCTGCTACCTGTCTTTGCTGAAAAGCTCCAGAAAAACAATCTTGGATCTTGAAGAAGGCATGATCTCCAAGGGATGTGCTAATGGCAATAATTGATGCTGGGAGCAACTCTTCTTGTACCTTGGCAGCTGCTATTTTATGTAGGTCTGCCAAAGAAAGCTTTTGTGTTGATCAAATAAACAGTCTTCGATAACTGACTGAAAGCATTTGGAATGGTACTTCAGAACTTGTGTATTTCTACCAAAGAGTGGAGTGAAAAAGGCAAGTATCTGAAAAAACGGGAACTAGAATGCAAATTCATAAGACTAGAATTTTTAAAATGTCAAAACAGAATATTTCAAACAGCTTAAATCAAAACAACTCAACTGATATGACTTTTCTCAAACTGAAGTTCTTTATTTCACTGAAGTGATCTAACTATTTCAGTTGAAAGTATTTTATTTTTCTACAGAAGAGTATTACCTTGCAAAAAAATGTATTTTCCATATCTGTTCACTTGCAGATCAGCCTACCAACCAGACTATGTCTTACATGCTATACCCCACAACTCCCTCAGAGCATTCACTATGGAATTACGAGATCTGCATAGGAGTCCAGCCCACAGGAGAAAAGAGAAGGCTGACTGCTTTGCACATGCAGACTGTGACTTAAGGGGAAACTTAATTTGGTATTTTGGTCTTTAAAGAAAACACAAAGCATTTTCACTGAGCTCAGACTGCCACTCCACTCTCCCCCCAATTCTAAATAGTATATAAGAATTATTGGGAAGGACTGGCACATCTTGAACTGTTGACAAATCCTTTTTGGAAAAGTTTTGGTTTTCATTATAAATTATTTTCATGTACTCCTAAACAAGTATCATCACCTATTTTCAGTTCAACACAGCTTTTTGTTGGCTTGTTTGTTTTTGGGGTTTAATGGCTTATTTCTATTTAAAACAAATAACACCTTTTTGAACTCAAAAGCATTCATACAGAAATTAGAAGTAAAAAGAAACAAGAAAAACTAAGCTTTCCAACAGTTAGATATAAGAAAGTCCTACACTATCAATAATCCTCCTTCATTAATGTCATCTCTCAATCTTCATTCAAAATTTTAGAACAAAAATTATTCAAATCTGGATTTGAAGACAGACAGTTTCAAGTCAGAGAAGAAAATTCTCAAGTGTCTTTTCCTGACACATTCCCTTAGAATCACAGAATGATTTGATTTGATTTGGAAGGGACCTTAAAGTTCCAACCCGCCTTGCCAGGGGCACAGATACCTTTCACTAGACCAGGCTGCTCAGAGTTCCTGACAACGTGGCCTTGAACACTTCCAGAGATGGGGCATCCACAGTTTCTGTGGCAACCTCTTGCAGTATTTCACCACCTTCACAGTAAAGAATTTCTTCCTAATATCTAATCAAAACCTACTCCCTTTCAGTTTGAAGCCATTTCCCCTTGTTCTCTCACTACATGCCCTTATAAACTCCCTCTCCTTCCTGTAGTTCTCTTATCTTTTCTGTAGTTCTGTAGTTATTGAAAGGCTGCAACCAGGTCATCCTGAAGCCTCCTGTTAGGCTGAAAAACTCAATTCTCTCAGCCTTTCCTCATAAAAGATGCTCTGTCCCTCTAATCATTTTGTTGGCCTCCTCTGGACTCACTCCAACAGGTCCATGTCCTTCCTGTGCTGGGGACCCCAGAGCTGGGTGCAGCACTGCAGGTGGGGTCTCACCAGAGCGGAGCAGAGGGGCAGAATCCCCTCCCTCACCCTGCTGGCCACGCTGCTTTGGATGCAGCCCAGGACACATTTGGCTCTCTGGGCTGTGAGTGCATTCCTGCCTCATCTCCAGCCTCTCATCCACCAGCACCCCCAAGTCCTTCTGGGCAGGGCTGCTCTCGATCTGCTCATCCCCCAGACTGTGTTGGTACTGGGGGCTGTCCCAACCCAGGTGAAGCACCTTGCACTTGGTCTTGTTGAACCCCATAGGGTTTTCCACGGGCCCACTTGCTGAGCCTGCCCAGGTCCCTCTGGATGGCATCCCATCCCTCGGGTGTGGCAACTGCACCACTCAGCTTGGTGTCATTTGCAAATTTGTTGGGGGTGTTCTCGATCCATTCATCTATGTCCTTAATGAAGATATTAAATAACACCAGTCTGATATGGACCTCTGAGGGACACCACTTGTCATTAACATCCACTGGGACCCTGAGCTGTTGACCACTAGCCTCTGGATGTGATCATCCAGCCACTTTCTTATCCATCTAACAATCCACTCATTGAATCTATCTCAATCCGGTTCAGAGAGAAGGATGTTGTGCAGGACTTTGTCAAAGACTTTGCATAAATAAATAGATAAATGATATCTATAGTTCTTCCCTTGTCTACTGACATAGTTATTCCATCAGAGAAGGCTTTTATATTGATCAGGCAGGTCTTGCCCTTGGTGGAGCCATGCTGGTGTCTCAAATCATAATTCTTGGCCTCCATGTGCCTCAGTGCGGCTTCTAGGAGGATCTGTTCCAAGATCTTCCCAGGTACAGAGGTGAGACTGACAAGTCAGTGATGCCAGGGGGCTCCTTTCTACATTTTTTAATGTTTCCCATTTTCCAATCACCTGGGACTTCACCTGACTGCCAGGACTTTTCAAATACCATGAAGAGTGGCTTGGTGACTACATCAGCCAGTTCCCTCAGGACTCTGGGATGCATCTCATCAAGTCCCATAGACTTATGTACATTCATGTTCCTCAGTGGTCATCAACCTGATCTTTACTTACAGTGGGAGAGACTTTGCTCCACCAGTGCCCACCCTGCTGTCCTTCTCACAGACAAGACATTTTATTTGTCTCTTCTTGTTTTATTATGACTCTTTCAACTTCTGGTAGCACTAATAGAAAATGGAATTCAAACTCAGACTTACTATAAAATATTACTCTTTTATAAAGCTCTTTTTATTATAGATTAGCTTTCAGAGCATTTTTAAAGGAGATCTTGACAATTGTCTATTTCAGAGTGCAGGAACTGGGGGGTTACACATCAGGTGAAGACCTGATTTCATTAGGAAATGAGAAATCCTTGAAAACAAATCTCGTGGCTCAAAGGCTTAGTATCTTCGAAGCTAAATTTGAAACTGTCAACACTATTCTAATCTCTCATAATGTCAAGTCAGGATGTTTAGGGCTTTGGTTTGCCTTTTTTTTTTTTTTTGTTTATCGCTCTTTCTGACATTCAATGCTGTTCTGTACAATGCCTGCAGATTTTATCCCTTTAGATAGAACTGACTGGAAATGTTCTTTTCCCTACTCCACAGGAAATAAGCTCAAATATTTATCCTACCAAATCTTAAAATCATATTCAAGAGTTGTAATTTTAAACTTATCTATTTGATGTTAAAGAAACTAGACAGCTTTGTTGGCTTTGTATCTTATCTCAGATTTGGTTAGCCTAAGCTGTTAGAATTTAGAAAGATGACTTACTTTTCCCCAGGGGAAAATATCCCTCCGTTAACAATTAAAATGATAATAATTATAAAAATGTCTGACAAATTAAATAAAAAATCTGATGTATGTGATGACAAACCAAAATGAAAACCAGTATGAACTACATACCCTCATATTTAATGTCTAAAAACTTTGAAAACTTAAATTTCACTAAATTAGAGTTAAAATATTTAAATTTTGAAAAATATTGTTTATAACTACCTTTAATTTAAGTGTGAACTAATGTAACCACAAAATGTTAAAGGACCTTATTCACAGAGGATATTTTTTCTCAATTCTTTTCTCATCTTTGTTCAATGTACTTTGAATTTGCTTGGTTTCTAAGCAGAGTGCATGGGTTATCTGTTCTCCTGTCTTTTTCCCCCTGAGTGTCTAAGGTTAACAAGTTGTTTATTGATTTTTGTATTTATGTGATCGTCTCTTATATTAAATGGAAAAATTCTGTATCCTATTGAGCAACTGAAGACATTTGGTTTTATACAGTCCACAGATCTTATTTTTGACTAGCACATTTTAAATCTCTCATCCACTACCAAAAAATCCCCGTTAGTATGAATAATAGAGGTAATTCAATTTGCTTTTAATTGAAAAGCAAAAGAGGGGATTATTTCAAGCTCAATCTAAAAAATACAATTTTTTCATAAGAGTTATATTGTTGTATTTTAAAGAAGTCCTAATCTATGCCTACCTGTATATTTGTGTATATGTACTATAGAAATCTGAACTGATTTGGATTCCATGTGGTAATCTATGTGCCTGCAGAACCACATGGGACTGTATCATCTTTAATGGGTGGGATGATTAATAGGCTTCTTTTACTGGTCTGGGATTTTCATTCACAAGCAAAGTATCTCCCTGTTTAGGCCATCACTGTAAGAACTCCTATCATCTTGTATAAATTAAGTTTCTGCAGAAATGTCAAAATTGTTACTCTACCCTGCAGTACCCCTCACTCCTGATTCTAATGGCTTTTTATTGCCTGGAGAAACCTGCACATTTCCACATTCATAAAAATGTTCCTTAAGGTAAAAAAGGAGTTCTTCAAATACTGATTAAAAAGTAATTGCCTGAGGCCTTGAATAGAGCTGCAGTGCTGAGATCAGCATTCATTTCAAAGTTTTTAAAGATGTGAAGAGAAATAAATGCACATCCCTTACACACTTGCTGCTAAATCACACACCAGTACACTGATCTCCCTACCCATGACAGTGCAATCACCACAACCTATGGACACACTGCAAAGTAAGTACAGCAACATTCGATGCTTCCCTTCGATATAATTTGTCCAGATCTTTGTGCTTTTAGAGTATCCCATTGGTCTTAATGGACTGAGGTAATTTACATGATACAAACATTTGGCCCCAAAATACGGAACTTAACATTCATGCTTTTATACCAACAAAATGACACAAATGCAAGTCTGAGATCTTGTTCCTATGATTCGTATTCCAGATATCTAACTCATTCTACAGAAGATCTGTTTCCCATCTAAATTCTCATTTATCTTTCACCTCTTTACCACTGCAGTCATAGAAATTCATATCTTTTCAGATATTCTGTACAGTTTGTGCTACCTCGAATGCAAAGAAACTCTGGGCACATCATGCTCATTGGCATTGCTGGTTTTTGCTTTTCCTGCTGGAGGGCAGTGTTGTAATCACTCACACAGGCTCTAGACCTTCCTATCAAAGACATGGTTCAAGCAGCCCTTTTTGACCAGTGTGCGAGTGCCTTTCCCTCCACTAATATTTTAAATTACCATGCAAACTGCAACAAATGAGACTTTGGAACTGTGTGAAATGATGTAGAACATTCAATTATGAAGTCTCTGCATGAGCCAGTGGCAGCCTCTCAAGGTTTCATTTTTCCTTGCGGGACATCCCAGTTTGACACCCATTCATGGCTCCGTTCTGAGACACATTTAGCATAATGCAGAAGCAAATGCTGCAGAGGCAGATGTCCTACTTGCTACAGAGCCACTGGGTAAAGGAAAGCGTGTGTAACATCCAGTGGTATCCTCTGGGAGAATAAAGTGCCAACAGAATCTCAAAGAAGAATCAGACAGACAGCCAGGACAGAAAGAATAATCAAGTAAAGGTAAAAGAGTGAAGAAATACAGCAGATACATGTTGGAGAAAAGGGGAGAAAGGCATACAGTTTCTCAGTAACGGTTAGCAGTGACAGTATCAGGTACCTATTTTCACCACATGCTTATTATTATGTAAATTCTGTTCCAAGTGTGAAACAAAGCCCCACTCTTTATTTAAATTCCTGAAACAGATCTCACCATGATCTGTTGAAATGACAGAGAAATGTACCATCATGACAAATGACAATAACCAAAGAAATAACAGTATGTTAAGTTTTTAAGAATAAGCTAAAGATATAATCACAAAGTGTAAGTACCTACAAATTGTATCTATTGACCGGTATATTTTCTGTGATACTGACAGAACAAGAAAGATGAAACATACTACAGCTATTATTATTTCTGGGACAAGTTAACAGAATGGCAAAACTTCCGGCCAGGGGTGTGAGCATGAGCACTGCCAAGGACTGTATGCAGATATCCATAAACCTTACAAGAAAAGCATCACTGTTGACATCTTTAATGAAAAGGCAATTGCAGAGTATGATGCACCTGTTCTGCCCAGAGAAGAGGAGTTTCAGAACGCTTGTAAAAAATCCAATAATCACATCAAAAGTAGAACTCATTAACATGTTAAATATATTCAGTGTTCAGAATTTCTAAAATGTTATGATTTTCTGATATTTACAACACAAACATTATGATGATTTTAAGGAAGAATTGCAGAATAAGAAAAAAACCACAAGAATTAAAAGTAGATTAGTTCTATTTAATCTTAACCAAAAATGATTTGGTTTGTAGCGGAAATAATTCTCCTTTTAAATGTAAACAGAGCTACCTATAATATTTTAACTATAAAATAGAAATATTATTATTCCAGGAAAAAAAAAATCACTAAGATTTCAAATATAAAATCTTGTTTGTTGAATTCTCTGGATTTGTTGGTGGTTTTGGAGGCAGTTTTGTTGAGAACAAGGACCTGGAAGCTAGAAAGAGTTTTCTTCCTCTTTCATTTTTCTGGCTAACAGAAATTGCTATAATTTATACAACTTTAGAAAGTGATACTGGCTTCCATACTAAAACATAAAGTGATTAAAGGTCTCCTTTACGAGGTTACGTCTAACTTTTTCATAAATACTGAAGTCAACACTATTTATGGATGACAATATCAGCAAAAAAAAAAGAATATAGTTTTTTTCTCCTTGTAGCTGAAACTCTTAGTTTATATTACCTTTAAGCAAGATAAAAATATGGCTTTGTTTATGATTTCACTGGTTACAATTTAATCCTCTGCAAGATCATTAAAACTTTTATTTGCATGTTTGCATCCAGTGTTTATTGCTCTTTTAACTGAATTCAGCTTCCACATAATAATCACTTCAGTTCCGAATTTTATGTTTTAATTAGAGATGTGATTCCTTCAGAAGTGTACAGGATACTCTGTAAATTAATGAGTGAGCATCACTGAAGTGCTTTAGGCTCATGGAAGCTACAATTAGTCTAGGGATACAATATTTGCAGAAAATATTGCAGAAACTCATATACACTAAAAGAAATTTGAATGCTTAATATTATGCTAACAGATGATTAGTAGTATTCCTGAATTTGCATTAAATGCTAGAGGATAGTAGAGATAAAATAACCAATGGTGATTTATAATACAAAGAAAAAATACTCAAATTAGAAATATTAAAATACCTTCCCTGCTCATAGAATAGCTTCATCTCAAATAATGCTGGTACCAACCTCCATAGAGTTATGAAATTATGTATTTATTACATACAACCAAAGCAATGTATAAATGCAATAAATCAAAAAAACCACAGGTTATGTTAGATGTTCTTTGTGTCCCCCACTGAACACTGCTTTTTCTATACAAAATAACACCTCTTTGTAAAAATAACTGTACACAGTGTATAGATAATAGCTTCAGTTGCAACTAAAAGGGTTTGGTTTTAAGTCAATTTACACCTTTAGAAACGATGGCTATGACTCTGAAGTTACCTCTGGAGGTGTCAGAGAATCTTTCTCCTTTGCATTTGATTTCAACCATGTCATACTATTGTACCTTTCCCAATACCTCGTTCTGTGCAGATCTTAAACCTGTAAATTATGTATCATATCTATCATGAGTCTTTGAGAAAATTTATCTTTGGCTGTAGGGTCTGATCATAAGAATAAGTTTTAAGGCCATTTTCACCACTACCTTCAACTGGTAGAAATAAAAATACCCCAACCAATCTCTTTGGATTTTTTTCTTTTTTAAGGAAAATTCTATTCGGTCATGAAGAGTTAGCCAATGATCTAGTTACTTCAGGAGATATTTTGTGGGAAATTACTCATATTATGGATGACTGGCTAGTTAATGTTCCTTGTTTATTAGTATTCCATACATCTTTTCTTAGAAACCAATTTCTTGGCAATTATCATTCCCTATTTAACATTCAGTTAGCTGTGGGAGTATCTCCTTGCATATTTTGATGCACACATGCTCAGTAAAGTCCGGACCACAGAGTTCCAAAAGGACTGATTTCTATTTTCATTTTTATTCAGACCATGTAACCTTAACTGCAAATTTTTACTTATTTTACACTTCTTGATACTTTTATGAAAAATTAAAACTATCTGTGTGTTGTAAGCATGAGGCCAGCATTCATATTGTCATCAACTTAAAAGCAGCATTATAACTTATTTATATAGGTCTCAAAAAATGGTACAAGACGTCAATGGAGAAAAATATAACCAAAAAATACCAGTCTTAGTTTCACTCTAAATTGTTGGAGTAGCTATTGTGCAATGTCTTAGAGGGCACCCTTATGAAATTGTTCCTAATGTGTTCTTGCTTTCTAAAGAAGTCAGTCAATAAGATTACACTTCGATAATTATCCCAAGATTATGAGTAAAAATGAATCTATTTGTGAAGTTAAATGTTAGGTTCTATTCGATTTTGAAAAAATTCTGTGCTTATGGTTGTCAATTAGTTTAATACCATATATTAAGCCTATTAACCTAAAGAAAGGTTGTGCAATTTATAAATATTTCTTCTACCATGCAGTGCCAATACATTTTGCATTATTAATTAATTAATATTGGGAATTGTTGTAAAATTATGGTGTGATAATCAGACTGGCACATGTACAACATGGCATAAGCAGGGACTGAGGGTCCCAGGCTGAGCCAGGACACATCCCCTGGGCCCTTGGCAGGAGACAGTGGGGATGGGGATCCCAGGGGAGGCCACTCCCAGCCACTGATGCTTGTGAGCACCCTCAGGATCCTGGCAGAAGCAGAATTGCACTGCTCAAGTGCTCTCCTTCAGACATTGATTGGCTTCTTTGAAGACAGAGTACTGGGATGGACTTTCCCTCTGAGGGAGTGCTGCGGTTCTCAGGATATTGTGCTTTAGCATGTTTTCCCATGGGAAATAGCTCAGGCACTTTTAAAAATGAGTAAAAGCAGAAAAACAATCCATGGGTAAGCTTAAAAACCACTTAGTTGAGGAGCACGCCCTGCATCAGACTGAGGACTTCATCTCTGAGCCTCGCTAGTGTCAGAGACAGGGCATTTTGCCATCCTGTGGGAAAACAGGAAAACTGGATGAACACAGAAGACTACCAAAAATAATACATCACACATGCTTCCTGCCAATTTGTTCAGATGGTCAAATGATTTCAAGGTGATCCACAGCTCTCACCCCCATCAGAAGGTACATGCCTCCTTCCCAAAATGTGTCAGAGCCCATGCTCAGGCTGGGGCATGATTGTGGGTATCCAATGCCTTTTGCCAGTTCAGAGGTTAGAACTTCTCCTGAAGGATACAGTTCTTGGCCATTCCCACGTGTCCTGGCACTGGGTACCAGGGAGAAGAGCTGAGCACCTCACACTCAACTTCCCTTCCTCAGGAAGTTGTAGGGAGCTGGGAGGTCACTCCTCAGCCTCCTCCTCTCAGAACCAGACAAACTCAGAGTCCTCAGCCAGGTATTTCAAACTTATTTTGGGACATCCACCTCTCTGCGGAGAGGAGTAGGAGCTCAATACCAAAGTCTGGTGACCTACAGGTTCTCTAGAGGGAAAACAAGGATACCATTTGATACGATCTATAATAATTCTTTGGATAACATTAGGAGACAGACGATTAAAATAATTTACAAAACAGCTATCAAACTGTGCCTTTTTTTTGCAATTAGTGAACACCACAACAATTAGATCAGTGACTGCTGTGGAAAATAACATACATCTGAATAATTCCGTTATGAAAATATCTTTAATATTATTTTTAAGCAATATCAATAAGTAAAAAATCATACACAATGTACTATTTTATAAGCGTGCCCCATTTAATCTGAAAGATCACCTTTTTTTATTCTTACACACCAATTGACAAAATCGAGTTTTAAAACATTCGTATTTCCAAACCAATAATAAAATGAAACCAGGGTGAGAGATTTAATTTTTTGAGGATGGAAATGTTGCAAATCAGTAATTACTATACTTGAAAATTTAGCCAAATCCTGTCACTCCAGTCTCTTCTCAGTTAACCAATAATTATCAGCTTCCAGAAAATGGCCGTGAAATAGAGGGTGGGTTTTTGGGGTTTGTCTCTGTGTGTGTGTGTGTAGGTGTATATGGGAGGTGTTTAAATATCGGACAGAACAAATGTACTCTAATAAAGCTAAAGCAGGTAATCTTCTACTGAAATGCAGATACCTCTGTAGTTTGCTATCCCTTGAATTCTGTTTTCAGCACTGAAGACAATGTACTTCATGTGTCTCAACCCAGTGTAAGATTTGTATTTCTGACAGTAATCAGTTATTATATAAAAAGTACTCAGTATTCAACAGCATGATTCAGGAATCAGTCAGCATTTTCCCAAGCACCAATTTCTTCAACATAATAATGATTGAGATTAAATTATGCTTTTAAATTAAAAACACAGGAATTCTGAGCAAAAATAACACCTATTTTGGTAACACTGGAGGCAAATCAGTCTCAAATAATATTGCACAGCAAAATATTATTTACTTTTCGTATTTGAAGAAAAACTTAGGAAATCAGTCTGAAATATATAATTTATATCAGACATTTTTTGTATCAATAAGCACATGAAGACCGTAACAAGTCAATGGATATGGAAGGAAAAAGAAATAGACAACACTCACCTTTAGCTAAATCATCAAACCAACCTAATTAAGTACTACTGAACTGTATATGTATGTACATGCATAGACTCTTGAAATGGTGTGATGCACATTTATATAGTAAATGATTGAAATGTCTTTATTGGCTTCTGTTAGTCTGTCATGTCTGCATAAGTAGTAGACTCCAGCACATAAATTATTATTACAGATATAGACCTAACAATTCCAAATTATGGAATCAAGATAGAAAACGTGGATCACCAACAGGAAGGTAGGCCCGTTATTAAATGAACTTAAAAATGTATTTATTCATCAGTGTGCTCATAAAGACTTCAGCTAAATTATATGACATAAAAAACTGAAGATTGGAGAGTTTCTGTTTGGAAACTTAACATAGTACACACAAAGTTATATTTTTTCCTATGAGTAAACAGTCTAGAATAAAACTATGTCCATCATATTATCTGACAGAAATGTTCAAAATATATTGAATGATACAGTATTAAATACAATCGATTAAATATACTTCAGTCATATTTACACTGAGATTGATCACACTGAAAATGGAAGACACTGAAGCAAAGTGAGAAAATTATTACACTAGTTTAAGGAAGAGCAGAAGTTAAATGTTCAGAATGACCTTTATTCTAGTTATCTGTAGTCTGTCATCAGACTGTCAGTGTACTTAGTACCTGCTCCTTCCCATCTATTCACTAGAGTAATCCATTGTTGAAAATCGCAAACTTTGTGTAGAAAAATAGAATTCTGTTTCTCCTACATTCCACAGAAACCTTTGAATTTTATTCAAAAAACATTCTACAGCCAAAAAGCACTCAAATCCCAAAAGTTTATATATATGTATTCTTCAGAAAAAAGAGTTATTAAGCAGCTTGATTAGACAACCTAAATATCTGTTACATTTATCTGGGTTTTGCTTTACATCCTCTCTGAGAACACAGACTTAATTGCTCAATATCCTGCTGTCACCAATTTGTCCTAGGTTAAGTATTTTCTAGTAGTACATACATTTCCTTTGCTAATAGATGCAAATGTCTTCAGGGAAACTGTTCCCTAGCTTTAATAAGGAGAGAGTTGAAAGTAAAATAATCAGTTTCAATAAAATAATTCTGAATTTTTTTAACAGAAAATGTACTAGTTCTTGTGAAGATCATATCAAATTCAGTTGAATATATTAAACCAAACCAGTGCCTAAATTACCTTATACAGCTTCCATTTCCATTTTCTTGGTTTATGCTTTGAAATCTGCTTTTTCAGCTCCTTTTACAGTTTTTGCAGAAATTCTTCTGTTTCCTGAAAACTGAAAACCTTTCAACGCCAATTTCTCAACTGTTTTGTGGGAAGGTAGAAGTCCAACTAAAGATGCTGCTGGCGGTTGGCTGCTAGGATGCCACTTACGTCTGGTCCCCTTTTACAACAATATGCATGAACTCTTATTAGGTTACAAATTAGTAACTGGAACTCAAGGCATCTATTGATAAAACCACAGTTGTTACTAACCAGCTAAATACAAAAGCTTTACAGCATAGTAGGATCTTTATTTAAAAATTGATGCAAAACCACACAACCTAACTCCCTGCAGTTTTCAGGACTAGTCTATACCACTCAGACCAGCCCATCCAAAAGTGCTTCAGCCAGGCTAAGATGTTACTACTCTGTTAATGGGTGGTTTGTTTTCTTTACTCAGTAATGTATCAACTGCTTACTTCATAGACAAAGACCTAAAGAATCCATGATGCCTATTTTAAAATCCCTGAGGTCAGAACTGGCATTCACCAAACACTGCATGTCCAGAGCTTTCACGAACTAGAGACTAAATGTTAAAGTAACTTTCTTCCCAAACACCAGGCACAGGTATTCTGGAACAGCATTTGTCCTCCCACTGCACACAGGTACCATTACAAACCTCCTGCTGCTTCATTACTTCAAAATATGCAACACTGAATTCGTGATTACAATGTATGCAAGCATACTACACTGATAACTGAAATATTTCAGCATTTTCATCTACAAAATGTATGCGTGAGCACCAAAGGATCAAGATACACTGATTTGGAGGGATGAACCTGATTAACTCCCTAAATTAGTCCTAGCAAACTATGTACACACACACTTGAACATCATGCTTAGTAAACCCACAAAAGCTTATAATTCTCTATCCAGATTCTCTTTTCTTGGCTAACAATATTCTCTTTTATTTGTAGAGAATAAGAGCATCAAGTCTTCAAAATTATAATAAAAATTTGTTAAACACATTCTTGGCATTGAAACCTTTTTGTCCTTAGATCAATGCTCCCAGCTGCAGCAGAATGTTAAAAAAAGTCCTTTGGAAGAAGGTAAACCATGTAAACAAGCAATCCAAACCTAAATTTAATTCAAATACTATCTCAAAAGTGCAAAACTGTTCCTGAGAAGAAGCTAACTATGGAAAATGACATTCATATTCCATTCATAGCCCCAGGAAAATAATTCTAATTTAGATATTATTTTGTGACTTAAATTTTATTTCTCATGTCTTTCATTCAGTTTCTAGGAAGCTTTTTGTGGAAGAAAACTAATTTTCTTATGTTTAGGTATTGCAGCTTTAAATCCAAAATTTGGGTGAGTCTGCTATATTGAAAATATAAAACGAGAGGAGCATACAAATAAATGGAGATATCTTTAACATGAAGAATAAACATCAGTTTAGTCAATGCTTCTGTGGAAGCTCAGCCTCAGAACCACATCTGGTTATCTGTTAATAAGCAAGATCTAATATTTTCTGTTGACGTAATCAGGTGTTCAGAAAAACACGCATAGTTTTAATTAATAATATACGAAAAAAGTGTTTCAAATGAAAGATCCTAGAATTTAAACCTTTGGAATCTGCTACAGTATTAAGTGAACATCATATCTGGCAAAAATAATGGGACAGGAAGAAGACAAAATATATCGACTGTTGGTAAAAGGTCACTCTAACGTTATCCCGGTGTTAGGTAAATGCAATCAAGTCATACAACATATTTATGAAATAAAAATAAAAATTAAAGTACCTAATCATAAATTAAAACATACACAGTCATATATACTTATTTTGAAATGTTAATTTCCACTGGAATAAGGAAATAATACAATATTTCTAGGGGCCTGTACCTCATAAGTACTAAATGTAGGCCTCCATTCTTCATAAAATTAAGATTGAAAATAAATCAAAAGAATAGATCTGTCTTCTGAGGAGGGTGTGTGAGGGCAAATGAATTGGTTCTGCCATGTACCTTCAATATTTGTAAACACAAAAGCTATCAATTGTTAAGGCTAAAATCATAAAACTCAGCTAGGATGAAAAAAAACCCAAACCTAACTAGTATCATAAGTGCAAAATTAGAAGTGGGACTAATGTTATTATTAATAGAAATTAAACTGTATTTTTCCTAAAACTATTAAGTGAGAAATTAATAGGACAAAATTAGTAGCTTTTACCTGTCATGATATTCACTTAATTCTGAAGGCTACGTAAAACGGAGTGTTCACATGATCATTCTTGATTTTGTCTCCATTTTACAACATGAGTATTTGGCTCTAATATATTGTGTAATAACACACTATAAAATATGTGAAAAGACACTTAAAATGATAATATATCTAAAGCAATGGAAAGATTCTAAAATATACCCATAACAGCACTAATACATTTGATTTAGTGTTTGTTTCAGAAAGAAAGATGGTTGAAATAAATTATTAATAGTAACAGTCCCAGCCAGTAGAACATAATCAAGATCTTATTGCCAGAGTTGTTACAAAAACGCATAGCACTTTAAAATCTTAACTAACTGAAAAAATATACTTCTTATGGTTGTCCATTTATGTAAAACCACCACACACCAATTACTGACTACTGTGGTATTACATGAACAAATCACAGTTTCAGGATGAATGTTTTTCTTTAGAAATAATCACCTTGTCTTCCACTATAATATTAAGTTTACCTTCCCCAGAACAATACAAAAATTAAATTATTTGTTTATTTTTTTTTATTTACAATTAAGATAATGATAAAATATTCAATTTCAGAACAGTCTGGTTTAGTTTGTTCCTAAAATTCAAGTTTTTTACTATTAAAAAAACCCTTTAATAATGAGATAAGGTGCTAGAGAATGAATTGAATAAACCCAACTACCAACCTTTTTTTGGTCAAGATAAGCAATTCTTTTTCAGGACATGTATAATATCTATATTATTTCAGTATCAGGAAATAATTTCAGTCTTCCATCTTATGCATCTGAAGTGACTATGATTTTGCCACAGACTTAAAGAAATAAGAACAGCATTCTGCACAAACATTCCAGCATGAGTCTCAGTTTTACACAATAAGAGATTCAGTTTTACTCTTGATTTTGTGACTTAACTGCCTTAAAATGTAATTCCAGCAGTGTTGAGAAAAACCCAGCTGGCCAGATCCCTTGGACTAAAGTCTGCCTTTCTTATCCAATAATACCAAACGTGCTGTTACTTTTAAACTGAATTATTACATCACGAATTAGGCATTTTCATTTATCATGTTTTCAAGCATCACAGGGCTGGAGGGAACCACTACAGGAGCATCTTAACCCTTTCCTCGAATGTCAGGAATGTCAGCAGGGACTTATCTCAACAATGAAAAACCTTGGGTTTATATGGTCAGCGATCAGAAATTAGTAGCACTACATAAATATGGTTCCACTGTTACATTCGGAAGGAGGAATGAATTTAAGAAAAAGAGCACAAAATCCTTTGAGCCAACCACTGGACGGGAATTTCTCCTCTATATTCTCTGCATAAGAGCAGCTGAGTATACATAAATATTAAGACTTCTCATGTGGCATTTTAAAGCATTTCAGGCCAGTTTTAAATAGAGTCTAGTATTACTAAAATGTAGTATGTATGAAAAGGGCTCATTAAGTGCTATCACAAGCAAAGCACATCAGCTATTTGATGCTTCCTGATGTGTGTGACTATTTATAGAAATGGAATATGTGATGTCAATGGCAATGCACACCTTTTCATGTCCAACCACTATTGTGAAAGAATAGCAACCTTAACCACATTTTGGCCAGATATAGCAAGTAATGTAACATCTTTGGTCTTTTCTACAGCATGAAACATTTAAAAGAATCTTGATAAACAGTATTGTTGGTGTGCAAAGAGCCATGAAATTTGCAATTGTACTGGTACTTATCTGAATGGCCTTCCAGTGTCCTTTTCCTGACACACCACTTTTTATGACTGCACAGAAGCTGCCTAGAACAAAAGGTTTTCATTCTTTAATTAAAGAATGGAATTAATTTAACAAAAGGTTTTCATTCCTTGATTAAAAAAAAACGCAAACAAGCAAACCTTGATTCCCTCAGGTACCAAAGTTAATATTTTTTCATTTTATTTAATAGAAATATGTGAGATACAAACAAGAAAACAGATACGGTAGACTTTAAACCCTTTAATAAACTGAAGGATGTCTGTTATATTATGTTATAAAAAGGAAATATAAAAATGCTGAGGGCCACAGCTCTCCACCTTCACCAGCTATATCACAATAATATTTAAGACCTAACTGTTCTCTCCAAAAGACAAAGAGCTTCTGAATGAAAACAATGAAAATGTGCCATGGCTTCTGCATCCTGTTGTCTCTGCCCACCTCTCAAGAAGGCTTTCTCACTGTGCACTAGATCAAACACAAGACCAATTATTCTGACCTCTTGCCTGCAAACCTCTTTTTATGATATTATATGTCTTAAGGTGAACAAGATACCTGAGACCACTTGTTCCCTTTCTCCAGCAAACAAGAGCTTTAAACTAAGCTAGAATTTGTATAGGGAGAGCTCCAATTTGAATAGGGATAGGTAGGATGAGATGAGGAAAGTTGTGGTTTGGAGTGTTTTGTTTTGCCGCGGATAATTTTGCAATTTAAACAATACCTTGTGAGATGCTTCTCCCAGTCTGTATGTCAAGCTTATTATTAAAACCAGACCCAAAGTGAATAAGGGAGGAAAAAGGAAAAAAAATTAATAGCCTGTCTCACAAGAGTTAGTTACAAGTGTGTTGAAGTCTGTTGGAGTGTAGGGCTTTTGCTGCTTCAGAGATTCTCTCAGGACACTGGTTTCATAGACAATTTGGCCTGCACTGAACTCCTTCAAGAGTGTCATATGAACTCTTTCAGAATATTGCCCTCTTGTTAAAGTAGAAAGATATGCTAATAGTTCACATTTACATAGTGTTTTACATTTTTAAAAAGCTTTTTAGACATTAACATATTCAGTCTGAAAGCAGTATTACACATACATTATTCTCTATTTTACAGACTAGTGAACAAACATAAAGCAGTTAAGCTTCTGACTTGTGCTTCTTATTCTCCTTAGAAGTTTGGAGAGAAAAATCAGCAGTACTGGAGAGGAAACTCAGATACAAAGAAATGCCTCTGGTGGTGTGGTCTTTTCTTCTCCCTGTCCCTTTGGATTTTTACCTTTGTATGTACTCATCACTTGTGATTTCAGAGCTGCAGTTACTGTACCTTATCGAAGAATTGTATTGTGAGGAAAGCAGTAACCTTGTCAGCAGTAAGGCACAGAAGATGGAAGAAAGCTAAGAAATACCCAACTGTAACAGCTGAACTTGCAGAAGTGAATTCTTACAAGGTATTGTTATGTGAGAAAAAATTTCTCTAAACATTGTATAGGCTGAGTTTATGTGAAGGTCAGTAAAAGTTTTTCTGATACAAAAGGCAGCTCCAGGACACAGGTTTAGTTCCCATACACTCCATGTTCCTATATTCTTTTTTATTTCTCCTTAACCTGCAAAACTGATAGCGAACCTCAGGGTAAATCAAGCAATATCCCAGTGGAAAGATATATAAAAACAATCTGCCACGAACATTCCCACAGTCTACAGGAATAAGAGAGGGTATACTTGGAATAGTTGCTTGCCCAATCCAGTAAATTCTTTTCTTCTGCTTCTTATAAATAACACACAAACAAATATGCATATATATACACAGATTTTCCATGCTAGACTTGTAACCTGACCTGTGAATGATAAATTTCTGAGCGTTACTGATCAAACACTTATGAACAATCCACAACATCAGATCATTAGTTTTAAGAATGGACAGGTTTTAGGCATGTTTTGATTGAAACTAGGTTAAACTCTGAATACCCCGTTGGATCTTTGCTTGAGCCAAAGGGGGATGAAGTATCTACCTAGACATAATTTAAACACTACAGCCTTTTTTCAGAGTTAGGTTGAGAACAATAATATATTTAAGTAAAAAAAAAAAAAAAAAAAAATTAAAGCTGATCTCACACAGTCACCTTATTTATTTTCTTTTTTTTCCCCTTTTGCATACCCCAAATATAGTTTTGGCTATATAGTATTTAGTTTCATTTATAGTTATATAGTATTTGTTTTTGCTATTCTGAGAATATACATGCAATGGGTGTTACAGTTACACAAGAACATTAAAATCTGCAGATTTAAAGTCTGAAGATATAATTTATTTTTAATTTCACTCACAAAACATTTTTACAGAAGTTGAAAGTCTGCTTTCATATTGAAACAACTGCATTTTGGTACAAATCTTGAAATTCTAGGATCTAGTGGAGTTTGTGCTGGCAGTTTCAACTGTGTTATTCAGAAAAGAACCACTCCAGAAGTCAGTGAATTTGAGCCTTGGCAAGAATGACAATATCAGTCCCTGCATAAATTGAGATTATGAACCAAAAAGATATATTCCAAATATGAAAAAAGTTACAATAAAGCTATGAACAGTTATGCAAATACAATGCTAGAAATTAAGATTAAAAAAAACAACTACGGAACAGAATGCCTGAATCTTCTCTTCTTCAATCAAAAGATTGAGTCAGAATTAAAGTAAGAACTAAATTAAGAATTTAATTGTTTCTCATCTGTTTATACAATATGTAAAAAGTATTTCACTTCAACAAGGATCAAGGTAAAAAAAATTTAGAAGTTACTAAATAAAACAGTTCTGACCTACTCCAGCACGTGAAAGAATCTATGGGTTTTTAACATGTGAGATAAATATGTTGCATGGTAGAATATGCTCCTTTGTTCAAAACATGAACAAAAATATTTTCCAGACAAAATAATATTATATTTAGGAGTAAGGATGAGGTCCTGAAAAGAAGGTCCTACAATGAAAGTCTACGTTAACACAAACTTTAACTTTTACATTAAAGTGTACTCTGCTACATTTTTAATTATTTGAATAGAAGCAGATTTTTCTGTAAGCTATTTTCTCACTTGGTTTCCAGTCTATTTACTGTTAATATTTTACTAGTTTTACCCCAGTAAACAAAAAGAAATTTCTTCATCAAAATATGCATTTAAGGAATTGCATGTTAGCATACACTACTTCCTTTCCACTTTCTTATGAAAAAAGTAAAAATGTTATGATGGAAAATATGCACATAAAAAATAAATTACCAAATATGCATTTTTAAGTGCAAAAACTATAAAATCATTTTTATGTACGCATTTGAGGCTTCATCGGTAGATGTTGTCATGACACACAACAAATTTCCACTTAATGTCAGAAGACTAGCAGTAAAGTGCTTAAATCTGTTGACAGGCTATCTACAGACCACATGCCTTACCTGAAGTTGATAAAACAATGACAACTGTAGTAATAAAAATTTCTGCAATTTCAGAGCAGATGCTCAATCTTTTCCTTTTGTAAGAGTTTCTTTGTGAGATATTATGTTTCTGTTCAGAACCCCTTAACGCCTCATTGTACCAGCAAGAGCTCTTGACAGATTTGAAGTGGGCTAAAGTATTTAACTTGAAAACACTCCACCAGTGACAGCCTGTATTTGCAGCTCATTGTATAAGTATGTGTAAATGCTGGTCCTACACGTTTTTGAAAAATAAGTATTTTATTTTTTACAAATTCAATAGGTTTTATCCTTTGCACAGAGAAAGCAACAGCAATTCACTGAATACTGTCACTAGGGGGTAGGAAAGGCATCTTCTCAAAATGCTGCAAATGCTTAGCCACATCATATCCAGAAGTATAGAAATGTAAGGGGAGAGTTTCCGCTGTCATTTTATGCTCTTCTGCTCTAGGGCAGGCAACTGTTTAGGCTCTGGCAAGGGCTTTTTCTTATTTGTTCCTCCATAAGAAGGAGGGAGGACAAGACATCTCCTGGTCACAGACATTTGCAAACTGCACTAAAGTTGTTATCACAAAGTAACTATTTTCTGTCTTTTTTCGTGATTCCCACTGCAAGTACGACCCTGATCTCAACATGCGCTTAATTCTTCACCCTTGAAATCAGCAGAGTTAACAGCAAAATCGAAACAAATATCAAATACCTGTACTTCTCTTCATACACCCCAAGTTAATTTTCCTCAAAAAGTGTCCATGTAATTCTAATTTTTTTTTAAAAAATCATATTATATTAAAGACTTTGACTGGGATATTTATGAGCAGTTAGCAAAAAAACATTTTGAAATTTGTTCATATCTCTGCCTGTATCAAACATTTTTGTACCAGTTTCTTTTAAAGAATCTGTCATACCTTGACAAGCCAAAAAAATAAGTCCCAAAGCCACAGTTACTGTAGAAATTACCCTTATTGCTTTAATTGTGGATAACCTCTACTGCAGTATAACAGGATTTTATTTTAATTTTATTTAGAAATAAGGATCTGGAAGATGAACAGATCTTCAAACTCTGTATTTCATTTACAAAGCTGTTGTAACTCTTAATAGCTATGCTTAAAAACCAATGAGAAAATGTACCTACCAGTGCCATTGTATGAAGTAGCATATAACAATTTCTCACTTGTAGAAATGAAAAATACTTGCCTTTGCTAGAAAATCCCATTACTATTAAAAATAGACCACAAATTGGACCAAAATTCTTCCCTCATTATAAATGACTTAGAGCCTGATTTCTGATTATACCATCCCCTATTAAGTGCATACTTGCAGGAATAGGAAATGGAAAGGAATGACTGGTAACTGTAGCACACCTACTCAGTTAATTCAAACTGTGAAAAGGAAGACAGAGGGAAGCAGGTATCCTAATATTTGACCTGTTTTATAAAACATGGAAGCCAAAATTGCACCAGAATATGATTACATAAAATACACAAACAATGACAGCAGTTGTTTTTTTCCTGACACATTTGGTTTTTTTCCTATGAAGCTTCAGATGATGAATCACCTGTACCATGAAAGTTTTGCAAGGGCAGAGAATACTTGTAATAACTGTCAAATTCCTATGGAACTAAGAAGACTCACTTGATGGAACATTAAACATGCCTGCAAGGTTGTCTAGTTAGCAGTACAACTGTTAAAAAATACTTTGACTAGAATTTAAATATTACTGATTTATAGTGCAGCAGAGGTTTTGTTTTCTTTTAACATTATTTGCATTCCATTAATTTCAAAATTTCTTTTTAATAGATTCCCACCACAATTCATCTATTTCCTCTTGCAGATCACTTTTAATTTCAGGAAGAAGGCAGCATTCTTTTTTGCATAGACTGCTTCCCACAGAAAATGTAGTTTCTTTTCTCATTAGGTCTGTTAAACATCATCCCAGAACATCAGTGATGCCAAAGGTTTTCTGGACTGTTTGCTAAGTTTCTACTGTTTTATTTTTGGATAAAGACATTAGATCTCCCAGTTCCATACCTGTGATACACATTGTCATAGGTTAGCAAGCATAGTCCCAGAAGGGATGTCCTTGCTAAGGGGTGCTTACAGTTTCCTCTGGGAACTGATAGAACCTATCAGCTGGCCAGTTTGAATATGGACAATTCTCTAAGCCACTTAAAGTTGTGACCACCTCTGTGATCCACATTTAAGAATAGGCAAACTCCCCTCCAAGCTCTCTCTCGTTTCCGGCGCTGGGACAGGTGGCTGCAGGCCCCGTGTCGGGGCC